>NW_011494944.1:1951112-1970184 GCF_000754665.1 Bison bison bison | reverse complement strand
TACTTTGGCCACCTCATGTGAAGAGTTGACTCACTGGAAAAGACTCTGATGCTGGGAGGGATTGGGGGCAGGAGGAGAAGGGGACAATGGAGGATGAGATGGCTGGATGGCATCACTGACTCGATGGACGTGAGTCTGGGTGAACTCTGGGAGTTGGTGATGGACAGGGAGGTCTGGCGTGCTGTGATTCATGGGGTCGCAAAGAGTCGGACACGTCTGAGTGACTGAACTGAACTGAACTGAACTGATATTTGTAATAATGTAAGTAGAATTTGAAATTTCAACCTAATTAAGTCCTGAATCAAATATTTTATTTTTTCAAAATTCAAGTCACTGTTTGAGAAAATAGATATGATTAATGTAAATTGCAGTTGATTTTCTACCTTAATAATCATTTTTTAATCCTAAGGACAATATGAAAGTAGTCTGACCGTTCTTAATAAGATTATAACTTCGTAGTGTAAGGCAATAAGGAATAGAGTATCAAAAAGTATCTGTAATAATAAGCAGGGCCACTTTACTATGCGTCTATAATTGTCAGTTTGAAAGCTACTTTTTTCCTATAATTTTCCTCATAGTTGCTTCTTATCTTTTTTATAAGTGGAATTTCGGAAATACACTGGAACTGTCAAACATGAAAATATATACAGAATAATGCAACATAATCTTGGCAACATAAACATGAACATTTCTACAGGGATTTGTTTCTAATAATATTTTCTTAATTTAATTTTATTTTTAATTTGAGGCTAATTACAATATTGTAATGGTTTCTGCCATACATTAACATGAAGCACCCATAGGAATAGATATGTACCCTCCTTCTTAAACCTCCCCCCCACCTCTCTCCTCATCCCGCACCTCTAGGTCATCATAGAGCACCTGCTTTGGGTTCCCTACGTCAAACAGCAAATTCCCACTGGCTATCTATTTTACATATGAAAATACATATTTTTCAATGCTATTCTCTCAAGTCATCCCACCCTCTCCTTCCCATACTGTGACCCTAAGTTTGTTTTTTATGTCTGCATCTCCTTTGCTGCCCTGCAAATAGGATCATCAGTACCATCTTTCTCGATTCCATATATATGCATTAATACACAGTATTTGTCTTGTTGTGATTTACTCTCATAACATTTAACTTAATTAAATGAAATTATTAGTGTTTTTTTTTTTCCCTAAGAAATACTTATGGGGAGAAAAAAACATACATAGATTGTCCAAGAATCCAAACATTGATGGAGTGTTTGATTTAATTGATTTCATGGAATATTCCAATTCTGAGATTCTTTAACTGTGCAGTTCTACTCTAACATTTGCTAGCTTGTCAATTTTTAAAAATTTTTAATATAAATATATTTATTTTAATTGGAGGCTAATTACTTTACAATATTGTATTGGTTTTGCCATACATCAACATGAATCTGCCACGGTTATATTGGAGAGGGTGTGGAGAAAAGGGAACCCTCTTACACTGTTGGTGGGAATGCAAACTAGTACAGCCACTATGGAGAACAGTGTGGAGATTCCTTAAAAAACTGGAAATAGAACTGCCTTATGACCCAGCAATCCCACTGCTGGGCATACACACTGAGGAAACCAGAAGGGAAAGAGACACGTGTATCCCAATATTCATCGCAGCACTGTTTATAATAGCCAGGACATGGAAGCAACCTAGATGTCCGTCATTTTTTTTTTTCTTTGAAACTATGCATTCAGTAAGAATTCAGTGATAGCCACATTATTGAATTTCAAAAATTTATTTGTATGCTTAGAGTTTTCTCAGTAAAAAATAACTAATCTTGATAGTCCTATGAGTTAAAATGATGAACACAAGTTATTTTCAAAATGGTAGTTTCAGAAACCATGATCTCTTCAGAATAGGATGTTTTTTCAGTTTTAAAAAACTTCATCTTCAATGCTATCTGGCATTTATAAGCATACTTTAGCAGACTCCAAATTGCTAAGGAAGCTTAACTATAAATCCTTTTCCAAGATTAAGTACATCTCCACAACTCTTAATTCATTAAGGCTGTCAGGTAGGTAACTAATGGAAATGAGGAAAATGTTTTGAGAGTATCAGTTATAAAATGTTTTCATAACACAATCCCAAATACCAATAATTGCATTCAGTCAAGAATATGTTTTCTGTTTCAGATCTATGTATTCTCTTCCAATACCAAAATATGCAAAACAAACACAAATATATGATCAAAACTTAAAATTACTGATTTTTTCAGCTATCACTCTCCTTCCCCTCCTTAAAATCTTTCAAGAAGGCTATCCTTACTTCCCATTTACAGCTCAAATACTGGAATGTGGATTCTATAACCAATCAGACATCTCACTGTCTCTCAGAGGGGCCATAGTCTTCAATCTCCCCTTCCCTTGCCTTTCAATACTTTTTAGAAACTTTCAAAATCTTTCTTACTAGAATGTATTCCCTTGATTTGCTAGAAAAAAAACACTCTCTTGCTTTTCTCCTCTACCTGTGACTGTTACTTTTTTATTTCTAGTGACTCTTCTTTCTCTAGTTTCTTTAAATTTTGAAAACATTTTGATTCTATCCTAGGCCCTCCTGTCAATGTATTAAAGCTCACCTCTTCACACAGGCTTCTGTTCCATTTCAGTAAATACATTTACCAGGGAAGCAAATGAGCCTCAAGTTTTCATCTCTAGAGCAGAAGACCATTCCCACATGGCATCTGCTTGTTATATATCAGGGTTCCCAGATGGCACATTGGTTTGGATTTGCCAAAAACTCAAAAGAAATGTGAAATTTCTCTTCCATTATACCTTACAATTTTCCTTGTGGTTCACTGTTCTTCCTTTCTACAGAGAATAATTCTATTTACACATTAATTGTGCTGAAAATCTGAGAGTCACTCTTGATTCTTAATACTCTCTCACCTCACTTCAGATCAAAAACACAGGAATTGTCAATTGTGACTGCTAGCTCACTTCAGTTCAGTCGCTCAGTCATGTCCGATTCTATGTGAGCCCACGGACTGCAGTACGCCAGGCTTCCCTGTCCAAACCAACTCCTGGAGTTTGTTCAACTAAAGTCAGTAATGCCATCCAACCATCTCATCCTCTGTTTTCCCCTTCTCTTCCCGCCCTCAATCTTTCCCAGCATCAGGGTCTTTTCCAATGAGTCGATTCTTCTCATCGGGTGGCTTCAGCTTCAGTATCAGTCCTTCCAATGAATATTCAGGACTGATTTTCCTTAGGATTGACTGATTTCGTCTCCTTGTAGTCCAAGGGACTCTCAAGAGTCTTCTCCAACACCACAGTTCAAAAGCATCAATTCTTCAGCACTGAGCTTTCTTTATAGTCCAACTTTCACATCCATACATGACTACTGGAAAAACCCTAGCTTTGATTAGATGGACCTCTGTTGGCAAAGTAATGTCTCTGCTTTTTAATATGCTGTCTAGATTTTTCATAGCTTTTCTTCTAAGGAGCAAATGTTTTTTAATTTCATGGCTGCAGCCACCACCTGCAGTGATTTTGGAGCCCAAGAAAATAAAGTCTGTCACTGTTTTTGTTGCTTTCCCATCTATTTGACATGAAGTGATGGGACAGGATGCCATGATTGTAGTATTCTGAATGTTGAGTTTTAAGCAAATATTTTCAACTCTCCTCTTTCATCTTCATCAAGAGGCTCTTTAATTCTTTGCTTTCTGCCATAAGGGTGGTGTCATCTGCATATCTGAGGTTATTGATATATTTCCTGGCCATCTTGACTCCAGCTTGTGCTTCATCCAGCCCAGCATTTCTCATGATGATTTCTGCATATAAGTTAAATAAGCATGGTGACAGTATGCAGCCTTGATAGCACTCCTTTCCCGATTTGGAAACAGTCTGCTCTTCCATGTGCAGTTCTAACTGTTGCTTCCTGACCTGCATATAGATTTCTCAGGATGTAGGTCAGGTGCTCTGGTATTTTCATCTCTTTAAGAGTTTTCCACTTTTGTTGTGATCCACACAGTCAAAGGCTTTATCTTACTTAATAAAGCAGAAGTAGATATTTTTCTGGAACTCTTTTGTTTTTTTGATGATCCAGAAAATGTTGGCAATTTGATCTCTGATTCTTCTGCCTTTTCTAAATCCAGCTTGAACATCTGGAAGTTCACAGTTCACATATTGTTGAAGCCTGGCTTGGATAATTTTGAGCATTACCTTGCTGGCGTGTGCAATGAGTACAATTGTGCGGTAGTTTGAACATTCTTAGGCATTGTCTTTCTTTGGGATTGGAATGAAAACTGACCTTTTCCAGTCCTGTGGCCACTGCTGAGTTTTCCAAATTTCCTGGCATATTGAGTGCAACACTTTCACAGCATCACCTTTTAGGATTTGAAATAGCTCAGTTGTAATTCCATCACCTCCACTAGCTTAGTTTATAATGATGCTTCCTAAAGCCCACTTGACTTTGCATTTCAGGATGTCCAGCTTCAGGTAAGTGATCACACCACTATGGCTATCTGGTCATGAAGATCTTTTTGTACAGTTCTGTGTATTTTTTGCCACCTCTTCTTAATATCTTCTGCTTCTGTTAGGTCCATACCATTTCTGTCCTTTATTGTGCCCATCTTTGCATGAAATGTCCCTCAGTATCTCTAAGTTTCTTGAAGAGATCTCTCGTCTTTCCCATTCTATTTTTTTCCTCTATTTCTTTGCACTGATCACTGAGGAAGGCTTTTTATCTCTCATCGCTATTCTTTGGAACTCTGCCTTCAAATGGGTATACATTTCTTTTTCCTCTTTTCCTTTACTTCTCTTCTTTTCTAAGCTATTTGTATCTTTTATTCTCCTTCTATGCTATGATATATACTGCGACAATGTCATGTTCCTCCTGTGGATCTTTGCAAATCAATGCTCAGTTTTATC
Organism: Bison bison bison; assembly: GCF_000754665.1. Taxonomy (NCBI): domain Eukaryota; kingdom Metazoa; phylum Chordata; class Mammalia; order Artiodactyla; family Bovidae; genus Bison; species Bison bison. Next base: position 1,965,294 of record NW_011494944.1, on the reverse strand, counting down.
CTAATCCATAGCTCTGCATAGTAAATGCTTACTTGTCTCTTCCATGAACTGCAAGCTCCTAGAGGCCAGAGACTATATGTTTCTTAGCATTATGTTCCTGGTCCTAAGGAAATGCCTAATAAATAGAAGATATATATATATATATATAACTTAAATAAATGGATATAGGAGCTAGTATTTAAATTTAGATCAGTCTCTTTCACAGCTCATACCTGCTAAATGCAGAACAATTGGTAATGGCTATAACAAAAATCACGTAGCTCATTTGAGGTTCTACACGATACTGCATAAGGAAGAAAGACACAATTACTAGAAGAAGCATTTCAGAGAAGCATTTCAAGCAGAGGCTTTTCAAGGCATGTTATTACTTGTTTAGGAAGCCACTAGTTACAGCATCAGAAGGCTTATAGAAGCTTTGTGTCAAAACAACAGCCATGTTTATGGATATAATGTTTTTTTGAAGAGAAATGAGAAACTCTGGTATTTTTCTGCTCTTTATGTGAGCAGAAAAAAAATGTCTTTAACTCAACAACCTATTTAGTCACCCATAAGAAACTTTAAAAAGCCAAAGTAAATAACTTTTATTAGTCGAATTTTAATGAAATGAAAAATAAAAATAAAATATGAAAATAATATAAATAAATGTGAACACCTTCCCACAGGGTAGACTTAAACAGATCTGCTTTAGGGCCAATGCTGGAATGAAAAATACAATCAGAAATGCACAGCCAATATCTGGAGATATTCATTATGTTTTTATAGAAGGGACTCTTAAGTAATGATGTCCTTGCCTCTACATGGCTTTACTATAATCAAAGGATAGAAAATATAGCAATTTGACAGTTCTGAGCTACCTTGACCTTATGGGTCCTTCCTCCTACTTCCTGAGATTCAGTGTTTCTCAAAGAAAGATCATACATTTACTTTAACCTTAATATAAGTAAGTCAACCCTTCTGTGTATTCTTCCAATTATCTTGTTACTTCCTCTATACTTAACTTAAGGGAAAGCAACCTAACCCTTGACTATCATTCATTGTTACCTTTCAACCAGCCTTTGTTGTGATCTACCTCATTAAAATACTATTTAATATACTATGAAATTATATTAACGTCTTGTTAATATTTGGAATATATGAAAAGGAATTTCCAGAAAGAAGTGATCTCAGAATAAGATGTAACACAACTTTGTTATGTGGAAATACTCATAGTATATTACATTTGAAGAGTAGTCTTAGAGCTATAATGATAATGACAGAGTTACCATGCACAGAACAATTTCCACGAATTCTTTTAAGTAAATTATCATCACCATTCTAAGAATGAAGAAACTGAGATTTAATGATGCTAAGGAAACTTCCTGGGATCAGATGGCCACTAAAAGGCAGCATAAGATAATAACTCTTGCCTGTCTCCCTAACCCACATTCTTAAGCATCTCTGTCAACTGCCTCAATGTTAAAGAAATCCAAAGTGAGCATCCATTTGTCAAAAAGGGAAAGATAAATCCTGTGGTTTACCACATCAACTTCAACACTGCTGTCTTGGATCTTTACCAGGAGAATTCTGTCAGTAAAATTATAAATGAAATAATGCTAACACGAGAGACTTTTGCATTTGCATTCAGTCCATCTTAGAATGAATTACACAGTATGCATTTGAGATTACTATGAGGCACATATATATTACTATCACAGTGTATTTTAATAAATATGTTTATCATCCAATTTTCATATATGAAATACTAAAGTTCCCAAGTGTTAAAACATCAATACAGTGACACTAACAACTGAAAGGTCTTTTCATTTTACCAGCCTTATTTATATCTATGACTAATATTAGAGTGTATTCATATATATACATGTATGCATCAAAAGTATACAGTTCATCCTCTCTTGAATTATAATGATATATGGGCCTCAGAGGATGATAAACTATATTAAGAAAAGAATCATGCTTCCTTCTTATTTGTATCATATTTCCTAGCATACAACTTTGTATATAGTTGCTGCTCCAAGTATGGCTTATCAAAATCTTTAATTCACATCCCATAGTTCTTTGTCCTCTTCCTCTTCATTTTTTCATCCAGCCATCTATCCATGTAGTCTATATGATTTCTGTTTAATCTACATATCTATCATAATTAATTGATCAATATCTAGCTTAAAAGTTAATATGTCACAGTCTTCATTTAGAATGAAACACTTTTAAAGGAATGGTTTTTATTTGATTAGAAAAAGAATACAACTGATTATTAGGATATTCTCAGTAAAATGATTAATGATTACTAATTATGGCAAACCAGTAATATCCGCATCAGTATCTCTCACCACATACGTTTCTCTTACAATGCATCTCCGGAGCTCTTTCTACTAAGTGATAGAAAGAATGATCTCTCCCCTTGAATGTTTGTTACTCTGAGTCCAGTGGAAGGGATACTCTGTGAGTTCCGAAACTGTTAGGAGAAGCACACTGACTGAAACCGCCCACCCTGGCCAGGCTCTCTAGTAACCATCTGCATGAGTTGTTTTACAACAGGAGGTCCTGGTAAGGAACACGGAACTAATTGGCCACCACCAACCAGAAGAGTTCAGGAAAGGTCAAAAGGAGACACTACGTGTCCATCCACCTCCCAGAATCCCTCTCGCTAGCATCCATCTTGGCTGAGCAATGCGTGCGCCACCAGGAAGGACTCTGAGTCAGAATGATTGGCCAAAGACAACCTGGAAACTAATCCATCAATGTAAAACCCAAGACTGTGAGCCACGTGGCAGAGCAGTTCTCCTGGATTCCCTTACCCTGCTGCTCTCCACCCGGTGCCCTCTCCCAATAAAGTCTCTTGCTTTGTCAGCACATGTATCCTTGGGCAATTCTTTTCCGAGTGTTATACAAGAGCCCACTCTTGGGGCCCTGGAGGGCCCCCCTCCCCCTTCCTACAAAAAAACTAGGTGATAAAAGGCTATACAAATTCACTTGAGACACTCAGAATTCTGAACAGCTCTGTAAGCAGCCTGCTACTGTCTATCTGTGAGGAAGCCCAAATTAGGCCAGGAAAACAGGCTATATGAAGAGTCTGTGAAATTAGTTGAAGATAAATATACAGGTGGAAATCTCACTTGCTGCATTCTTCCAGTATTTTATCTACATCTACCATCTGACTACAATTGCTGGGAGACCATGAGCCAAAACTTCCAGCTGAGAACTTCCCAAATTCCTTTATTCACAGAAACCATGAGAGAGAACTATTTGCTTTATTGTTGCTTTAAGCCCATAGGTTTTCAGGTGATTTGTTACACTAGAATGACTAGAGCTCTGCATTTTAATCTATAAATTCTTTCAGAACAGTATATAGGGACACAATTAAGTACCTGCATGTACTAAAAAAAAAACCAAAAACTTGCTTGATGGTTTGACCATATCCATTTCATTTAGGATATGCAGTACCTTTGATATTACATTTCAAAAATTCACAATAAGAAACACACTAAGAAATAGCAACTCTCAAAATTGCATATTAAAAAAATATTCAATTATTCAACTAGTGTAATGTATCTCCCTTGATCTGTTATTAATGTTCAATCATGTTTTATTAGTTTAAATTAAAAACTTTTTTTATTTTTTAACTAAATGTTTAAGAATAATAATAATAAATGTTTAAAATTTAAACGTTTTTTATTCTTACAAGTGATAGCCAAATTTCATTTAAAATAATTTATTGAAAACAATCAAACCTTATCTATTCTCTTGGTTTATAAGACTTCTAGATATCATAATGTCTATGATTTTAGAACATGTTTCCTTATTAATGTTCAATAATAATACATAATTCATAAAGTAAAGGTTTTATAAAAAGTCTTTTTTTATATTTCTTAGTTTCACTATTGTTTTCCTGAATTTTTTACCCTTAGTACAGCATACAATAATATGGCATAAAAGTCATTGATATTAAGAAGACTATATACCATAAGATAAATATCCTAAGAAATTTCCTCCTGCACGACAGAGGAATCACCTCCCTTTACTATGTGAATTGTAAGTTCAGTACAGCACATACTGTGTGACTAAGATCACTTTTTCTTTTTCTTCACAGAGAAGGAAATACTACACATTTTTCTAGAATGCTTAAATTATTGTACTTATCTATGCCTTTGTAATGCAAATGAATGCCCTGGTGGCTCAGATGGTAAAGAATACACCTGCAATGTGGGAGACCTGGGTTTGATCCCTGGGTTGGGAAGATCCCCTGGAGAAGGGAAAGGTTACCTACTCCAGTATTCTGGCCTGAGAATCCCATGAACTATATAGTCCATGGCATTGCAAAGAGTCTGACAGGACTGAGCAACTTTCACTTTCTTTCACAAACTTGTGAGAAAGCATAAGTTTTCCTAAAAATTTTTCAGTGATGGCAAAGAAATTCTCACCAAGGCCTATGATTGTGTTAAATTTGTGAAAAGTTTTGCAAACTTCTCCACAGAAATTATTCCAACAGGGATACGGAAAATAATCTTATCAGGGCGAGTGGAATTTACTCAATGGATCCATCTGACGCAATGAGAGGTATGACGGTTCCAAAGTAAAAACGTTCCTAAATATGCATTCACATTCTGAAACTCATTTTGGCTTTTCCAAAGCTACTTTTTCCAATCACCATGTTCATGAAATGATTCACTCATAGGCCTGAAGAAAAGTTTTGTTTCTTAGAGCATATTGACATTCTCTTTGGAACCATCTGTACTCTACATGCATGTTCTCACTCATTCTTTTTAAATGCAAGAACATGACAAGTTTTCATTCTTTTCTTTGAATCTTTTTGGTTTTAGAAATTGTTCTGAAAGCTGAAAGACATCATGTTGCTTAAAATTGGACCTGCCAAGTTGAAACATTTTTAAAGTGCTTGAAAGAACAATTAGATTTTAATATTTCCCTTATTGACCTTATAAACTAACTTTTTATTACATAGATGGTAAAATAAACCATATATTTTCTTTCTAATGTTACTTAAGTATTTTGCTACTCTATTAGTAAGTACCATGAGACTTTATATAGTGTAAGTGACTAAAATTAGTTGAATCTGAAGTTTACAGAGGATCATTGTACTACAGTATTCAAATAGATAGGTTTATACTTAAAGCCCTTATGATCAATTCAGTTACCCTTTCCAAGTAATAATGTTAAGTAATTTTATGTTTGCTCAAAAATCAAAAATAAAACGTGAGTAATTCATGGCCCCAAAAGGGCTTTAAACACATTTGGCTATTAAAAAAAAAAGAAAAAGAAAAAAGAAATAGCAGCTGAATACTTACATGGAAAATACAACAATGGAGCATAAAATATACCTGACAGATATGTACCTTCTACCATGAGACACTTTAGAAAAGTTTTAGAAAAGGCAGAGGAACCAGATATCAAATTGCCAACATTTGCTGGATCATTGAAAAAGCAAGAGACTTCCAAAAAAACATCTATTTCTGCTTCATTGACTATGCCAAAGCTTTGACTGTGTGGATCACAATAAACTGTGGAAAATTCTGAAGGAGATGGGAACACCAGACCACCTGACCTGCCTCTTGAGACACCTGTATGCAGGTCAGGAAGCAACATTTAGAACTGGACATGGAAAAAAAGACTGGTTCCAAAGAGGAAAAGGAGTACGTCAAGGCTGTATATTGTCACCCTGCTTATTTAACTTATATGCAGAGTACATCATGAGAAACGCGGGGCCGGAAGAAGCACAGCTGGAATCAAGATTGCCGGGAGAAATATCGATAATCTCAGATGTGCAGATGACACCACCCTTACGGCAGAAAGTGAAGAAGAACTAAAGACCCTATTGATGAAAATGAAAGAGGAGAGTGAAAAAGTTGGCTTAAAGCTCAACATTCAGAAAACTAAGATCATGGCATCTGGTCCCATCAGTTCAGTTCATCAGTTCAGTTCAGTTCAGTTCAGTCGCTCAGTCGTGTCCGACTCTTTGCCAACCGATGAATCGCAGAACACCAGGCCTTCCTGTCCATAAACAACTCCCGGAGTTTACTCAAACTCATGTCCACAGAGTCCGGGATGCCATCCAGCCATCTCATCCTCTGTTGTCCCCTTCTCCTCCTGCCCCCAATCCGTCCCAGCATCAGATTCTTATCCAATGAGTCAACTCTTCGCATGAGGTGGCCAAAGTACTGGAGTTTCAGCTTGAGCATCAGTCTTTCCAATAAAAACCCAGGACTGATCTCCTTTAGAATAGACTAGTTAGATTTCTTTGCAGTCCAAGGGGCTCTCAAGAGTCTTCTCCAACACCAAAGTACAAACACATCAATTTTTCAGCACTCAGCTTTCTTCACAGTCCAACTCTCAAATCCATACATGACCTCTGGAAAAACCATAGCCTTGACTAGGTGGATCCTTGTTGGCAAAGTAATGTCTCTGCTTTTTAATATGCTATTTAGGTTGGTCATAAAGGAGCATTGGCTGCACTTTGCTGGAGCACCTGTGAAGAGATACCCCACGTCCAAGGTAAGAGAAACCCAAGTAAGATGGTAGGTGTTGCAAGAAGGCATCAGAGGGCAGACACACTAAACCATACTCACAGAAAACTAGTTGATCTAATCACACTAGGGCCACAGCCTTGTCTAACTCAATGAAACTAAGCCATGCACGGGGGGCAACCCAAGATGGGAGGGTCATGGTGGAGAGATCTGACAGAATGTGGTCCACTGGAGAAGGGAATGGCAAACCACTTCAGTATTCTTGCGTTGAGAACCCCATGAACAGTATGAAAAGGCAAAATGATAGGATACTGAAAGAGAAACTCCCCAGGTCAGGAGGTGCCCAATATGCTACTAGAGATCAGTGGACAAATAACTCCAGAAGAATGAAGGGATGGAGCCAAAGCAAAAACAATACCCAGCTGTGGATGTGACTGGTGATAGAAGCAAGGTCCGATGCTGTAAAGAGAAATATTGCATAGGAACCTGGAATATCAGGTCCATGAATCAAGGCAAATTGGAAGTGGTCAAACAAGAGATGGCAAGAGTGAATGTCGACATTCTAGGAATCAGCGAACTGAATGGACTGGAATGGGTGAATTTAACTCAGATGACCATTATATCTACTACTGCAGGCAGGAATCCCTCAGAAGAAATGGAGTGGCCATCATGGTCAACAAAAGAGTCCGAAATGCAGTACTTGGATGCAATCTCAAAAACAACAGAATGATCTCTGTTCATTTCCAAGGCAAACCATTGAATATCACAGTAATCCAAGTCTATGCCCCAACCAGTAATGCTGAAGAAGCTGAGTTGAACGGTTCTATGAAGACCTACAAGATCTTTTAGAACTAACACCCAAAAAAGATGTCCTTGTCATTATAGGGGACTGGAATGCAAAAGTAGGAAGTCAAGAAACACCTGGAGTAACAGGCAAATTTGGCCTTGGAATACAGAATGAAGCAGGGCAAAGACTAATAGAGTTTTGCCAAGAAAATGCACTGGTCATAGCCAACACTCTCTTCCAAAAACACAAGAGAAGACTCTATACATGGACATCACCAGATGGTCCATACTGAAATCAGATTGATTATATTCTTTGCAGCCAAAGATGGAGAAGCTCTATAAAGTCAGCAAAAACAAGACCAAGAGCTGACTGTGGCTCAGGTCATGAACTCCTTATTGCCAAATTCAGACTTAAATTGAAGAAAGTAGGGAAAACCACTAGACCATTCAGGTATGACCTAAATCAAATCCCTTATGATTGTACAGTAGACGTGAGAAATAGATGTAAGGGCCTAGACCTGATAGAGTGCCTGATGAGCTATGGAATGAGGCTCGTGACATTGTACAGGAGACAGGGATCAAGACCATCCCCATGGAAAAGAAATGCAAAAAAGCAAAATGGCTGTCTGGGGAGGCTTTACAAATAGCTGTGAAAAGAAGAGAAGCAAAAAGCAAAGGAAAAAAGGAAAGATATAAACATCAAATGCAGAGTTCCAAAGAATGGCAAGAAGAGATAAGAAAGCCTTCTTCAGCGATCAATGCAAAGAAATAGAAGAAAACAACAGAATGGGAAAGACTAGAGATCTCTTCAAGAAAATCAGAGATACTAAAGGAACATTTCATGCAAAGATGAGCTCGATAAAGGACAGAAATGGTATGGACCTAACAGAAGCAGAAGATATAAAGTAGAGGTGGCAAGAATACACAGAAGAACTGTACAAAAGAGATCTTCACGACCCAGATAATCACGATGGTGTGATCACTCACCTAGAGCCAGACATCCTGGAATGTGAAGTCAAGTGGGCCTTAGAAAGCATCCCTACAAACAAAGCTAGTGGAGATGATAGAATTCCAGTTGAACTATTCCAAATCCTGAAAGATGATGCTGTGAAAGTGCTGCACTCAATATGCCAGCAAATTTGGGAAACTCAGCAGTGGCCACACGACTGGAGAAGGTCAGTTTTCATTCCAATCCCAAAGAAAGGCAATGCCAAAGAATGCTCAAACTAATGCACAATTGCACTCATCTCACATGCTAGTAAAATAATGCTTAAAATTCTCCAAGCCAGGCTTCAGCAATACATGAACCGTGAACTTCCTGATGTTCAAGCTGGTTTTAGAAAAGGCAGAGGAACCAGAGATCAAATTGCCCACATCTGCTGGATCATGGAAAAAGCAAGAGAGTTCCAGAAAAACATGTTTCTGCTTTATTGACTATGCCAAAGCCTTTGACTGTGTAGATCACAATAAACTGTGGAAAATTCTGAAAGAGATGGGAATACCAGCCCACCTGACCTGCCTCTTGAGAAATTGTATGCAGGTCAGGAAGCAGCAGTTAGAACTGGACATGGAACAACAGACTGGTTCCAAATAGGAAAAGGAGTACGTCAACGCTGTATATTGTCACCCTGCTTATTTAACTTCTATGCAGAGTACATCATGAGAAACACTGGGCTGGAAGAAGCACAAACTGGAATCAAGATTGCTGGGAGAAGTAACAATAACCTCAGATATGCAGATGACACCGCTCTTATGGCAGAAAGTGAAGAGGAACTCTAAGGCCTCTTGATGAAGGTGAAAGTGAAGAGTGAAAAAGTTGGCTTAAAGCTCAACATTCAGAAAACAAAGATCATGGTATCTGGTCCCATCACTTCATGGGAAATAGATGGGGAAATAGTGGAAACAGTGTCAGACTTTATTTTTCTGGGCTCCAAAATCACTGCAGATGGTGACTGCAGCCATGAAATTAAAAGACGCTTACTCCTTGGAAGGAAAGTTATGACCAACCTAGATAGCATATTCAAAAGCAGAGACATTACTTTGCCAACAAAGGTTCATCTAGTCAAGGCTACCGTTTTTCCTGTGGTTATGCATGGATGTGAGAGTTGGACTGTGAAGAAGGCTGAGCGCGGAAGAATTGATGCTTTTGAATTGTGGCATTGCTTGAGAGTCCCTTGGACTGCAAGGAGATCCAACCAGTCCATTCTAAAGGAGATCAGCCCTGGGATTTCTTTGGAAGGAATGATGCTAAACCTGAAACTCCAGTACTTTGGCCACCTCATGCGAAGAGTTGACTCATTGGAAAAGACTCTGATGCTGGGAGGGATTGGGGGCAGAAGGAGAAGGGGACGACAGAGGGTGAGATGGCTGGATGGCATCACTGACTCGATGGACATGAGTCTGAGTGAACTCCGGGAATTGGTGATGGACAGGGAGGCCTGGCGTGCTGCGATTCATGGGGTCGCAAAGAGTCGAACACGACTGAGAGACTGATCTGATCTGATTTGATAACTTTCCTTCCTAGGAGCAAGCATCTTTTAATTTCATGGCTGCAATCACCATCTGCAGTTATTTTGAAGCCCAGAAGTACAAAGTCTGACACTGTTTCCCCATCTATTTGCCATGAAGAGTCACTCTCCTTTTTCACTTTCATCAAGAGGCAATAACTGTGGCAAAGAGGGCAGGCAGCTGAGTGCCTAGCATGGGTAACTGGGCTTTTCCCCAGCTCTACCTTGAAGAAAGAACTAGAACAACGTGGCCTCACATGTACATCAGGAGGCACTCTCCACTCAGTACTGTGATCTCAGATCTAAACAGGCCCCAAAGGCCTCCATTATTTCCTATCACATGGGCCAATTGATACTTCTCAGGACAGAAAGAAATGGGAAAGAAAAGGTGTGGAAGGCAAGAAGGTAGCAAATGTGGTTCTCCCTTTTTTACTTGATGTTATAGACATAACTGAACATGTTCTAGCAGCTTGGATGTGTTCTTATTTCTTTCCATCAGAGACAAACATAGATCATCACTTAACTACAAATCTCAATAAATAGAATCTCAAGAAAATCCATAGTGTGGGTAGAAATATTTTCCCCTCAAAGCTTCAAAAATGTTATTTTTTAATTTTTTAAAAAATACTTATATTTTTATATGCACTATTTATATTTTATATGCACTATTCATATAATTAAATGTTCTTCCTGTCTTGTGATATTCTAGTCCCATTTACTTGACTAATAAGCAACTATCACTTTATATGTTCTTTTTTGTACTCAAACATAGAATAAACAAATGTTATTGTAGACATGATACACAGGGCACTGAACTTACCAAACATCAGGAAACATCATATTATCTTAGTATATTCACTAAGCACAGAGCTTGTTCTTATAACCTCTAATCTTGAATGCTTTCCACATGTTAAGTCCATCATCGCATCATTTTAAAATGTTTCAGTGAGTACTCACAGCTCTTAAATAAAAACTCCCTTCATGGCAGAGCAGCCCTCTCCAGTCAAACACTATTTAATGCCTTTAGTTGGAATGATTCTTTCTATTATGATAATCTGTGTTACTGTATGAAATCTTTACCCTCACATGGTAGAGATCTTACCTTTTTATTGATATCACAGGAACATAGCAAAGGGCCTAATTTCATTAATTGGGACACTATTAATGTTTTTTAACTGAATAAGGTAATCAATCAATTGGTAAATCTGGTATTTAGTAACTTTTACTCAACCTAGATTGCTTTGTGGAATTCTTCCTGACATTCAGATAGTTTAATAAAAGTATGGTTTATCACATAAAAGTTAATTAAGTTCAGCATAGATATAGATTTAAAATGGTAGATTTGCAGAGTAAAAGTCACTCAGTTGTGTCTGACTGTGACCCCACAGACTGTAGCCTGGCAGGTACCTCTCCAGGAATTCTCCAGGCAAGAATGCTGGAATGGGTCACCATGCACTTCTCTAGGGCATCTTCCCAACCCAGGGATCAAACCGGGGTCTCCTGCATTGCAGGCAGATTCTTTATCATCTGAGCTACCAGGGAAGCCCCTATATAGATATCTGAGGAGAATATGAAATGGGAAGGCAGCTGAAACAAAATCTGAGATTAGTCCACACCTCCAAAATAATCTGTATACCTGTTAAAGCACTATGTCAAATTATGAAGCATGTACAAGGAAAATGGAAAAAAGAGAGTTGTAAAATAAAATTTCATTTACACTTAAAAACAAAATTGCTATGTTGGAGTACAGACTGGTAAACAATATGTTATGATTTTCAATTGTATTACACAAATACCCTCCAAGATTTTAAGCACACGAAGACACATTAAAAAAATCCACACTAAAATCGTAAAAGTGAGTCATTACTAGATGATAAGTTTTATCCTTTGTGTTGTTCTCCATAGCCTTTTCATCAGTTTACAATCCTACTGACAACGCACAAGGATTTCCACATCCTTTCCAGTATCTATTTCTTGTTTTCTGTTGATGGGCCTTCTCATAAGCATCAAGTGATACATCACCATGGTTTTAATTTGCTCCAGTAATTTCACTTACCCCAGATATTTTCCTACCATCCCCCCCCCCAAAAAATACTAACTCAAAAAGACATTTTCACCCTTATGTGTAGAGCAGCATTATTTATAATAGCCAAGACATGGAAACAACCTAAGTGTCTATTAATGGATAAAGAAACCATATATATACATATATGTTCAGCCATAAACAATGAAAAAAGCCCTACCGTTTGCTACCACATAGATGGACTTTGAACGTATTGGGCTAAGTGAAATCAGTCCTACAGAGAAAGATGAATACTGGAAGATCTCAGATATATGTAAAATCTATTTTTAAAAAATTCATAGAAAAAAAAAATCAGACTTGTGGTTACCAAAGACAGAGGGTTGGAGGAAGGAGAATTGGAGGAAGGTGGTCAAAAGGTACAGAATGCCACGAGGAAGGTGAATAAGTACTAGGGATGTAATGGACAGCACAATGACGACAGTAACATCACTTTATGATATATGGGAAAGTTAAGAGAATAAAACCCTAAACGTTCTCATCACAAGGAGAATTATGTTTCTCTTTTCTCCTTTTTTCTTTCTTTACCTTGTATTCTAGCTATATGAAAAGATGAATGCTAGCTAAACCTATTGTGGTAATCATGTCACAACATATGTAAATCAATCCATCATGCTGTATATCTCAAACTTATAAATGACGTATGGCAACCATTTCCCAATAAGAGTGGAAAAATGACAAACAATGGCAAAGAGGGAAAATTTGACTACAGAATAAAAGCAAATTCAGTTAAAAAAAAAAAAAGGAGATGTTAAAATGTCCATGTTTCCCCCATTTGCTAAATCCTAAAAGATAGGACAACCTATACCAGAGAAGGTAGATATAAAGCAGGTAAACAACCACTCTTCTCTCCCTGGAAGATGTAACTAATTACAAGCATTCTTTTCTACTGAGTTTAGCAGCATACTCAGGATTTTGGAGACAACATTCTATACAAACACAAACAATCAATAGAACTCATCTCCTGAGATGAAAGCTATTTGCTTTTCCTACTGAAAACAAACTAAGAAGACACTGGTTGGACTTTTGGGCACACTAGGAGCTGGGTTCCAAGCACACATATGGGAATTTATGTGTTGTAAGGATGAAAGCCAGAAAATGTCTTAGGAACCAGATGGCCAGATAGCCAGTTCACCTCTGAATGACAGTGGTTTCTCTAGTAGGGCAGTGATTTCTATAACTAGCAATGTCATTGAAAGAGTGCAAATGCTCTCTGAAAAAACAGCGACTCTGTGTGACACTTTCTCTTGAGGTCCACTAGCCAGAATACAATATTTATAATGGTTTCAAATGTTTACTCAAGAAACAGTAAAGCAAACATTTCTTTTTTTCATAAACTGTCAAACAACAGATGGTAACATCCAATGAACCAGTGACTGGAAGATGACCCAGTGAAAAATCTTATTAATTTCCTAAGTTGTATTAAAAATGTCTTCATTTTGCTATATATGCAAAAACGAACTTTTTCAGTTCAGTTCAGTTTGGTTCAGTCACTCAGTCATGTCTGAATCTTTGTGACCCCATGAACTGCAGCACACCCGGCCTCCCTGTCCATCACCAAATCCCAGAATTTACCCAAACTCATGTCCATTGTATCGGTGATTCCATCTAAACATCTCATCCTCTGTCGTCCCTTTCTCCTCCCACCTTCAATTTTTCCCAACATCAGGGTCTTTTCCAATGAGTCAGCTCTTCACATCAAGTGGCCAAAGATTTGGAGTTGCAGATTCGACATCAGTCCCTCCAAAGAACATCCAGGGCTGATCTCCTTTAGGATGGACTGGTTGGATCTACTTTCAGTCCCGGGGACTCTCATGAGTCCTCTCCAACACCACAGTTCAAAAGTATCAATTCTTCAGTGCTCAGCTTTCTGTATAATCCAACTCTCCCATCCATACATGACCACTGGAAAAACCATAGCCTTGACTAGACAGAACTCTGTTGGCAAAATAATGTCTCTGCTTTTTAATATGCTGTCTGGGTTGGTCATAATTTTCCTTCCAAGGAGTAAGCATCTTTTAATTTCATGGCTGCAGTCACCATCTGCAGTGATTTTGGAACCCAAAATAATAAAGTCAGTCATTGTTTCCCCATCTATTTGCCATGAAGTGATGGGACCGGATGCCATGATCTTCATTTTCTGAATGTTGAGCTTTCAGCCAACTTTTTCACTCTCCACTTTCACTTTCATCAAGAGGCTTTTTAATTCATCTTCATTTTCTGCCATAAGGGTGGTGTCATCTGCATATCTGAGGTTATCGATATTTCTCCCGGCAATCTTGATTCCAGCTTGTGCTTTATCCAGCCCAGCGTTTCTCATAATGTACTCTGCA
>NW_011494944.1:1929280-1951012 GCF_000754665.1 Bison bison bison | reverse complement strand
ATGTACTCTGCATATAAGTTAAATAAGCAGGGTGACAATATACAGCCTTGATGTACTCCTTTTCCTATTTGGAACCAATCTGTTGTTCCATGTCCAGTTCTAACTGTTGCTTCCTGACTTGCATACAGATTTCTCAAGAGGCAGATCAGGTGGTCTGGTATTCCCATGTCTTTCAGAATTTTCCACAGTTTATTGTGATCCACACAGTCAAAGGCTTTGGCATAGTCAATAAAGCAAAAATAGATGTTTTCCTGGAATTCTCTTGCTTTTTTCATGATTCAGCGAATGTTGGCAATTTGATCTCTGATTCCTCTGCCTTTTTTAAAACCAGCTTTAACCTCTGGAAGTTCGCAGTTCATGTATTGCTGAAGCCTGGCTTAGAGAATTTTCATAGGACAATTAAAGATGAACTCCCCGGGTTGGTAGGTGCCCGATATGCTACTGGAGATCAATGGAGAAATAACTTCAGAAAGAATGAAGGGATGGAGCCAAAGCAAAACAACACCGAGTTGTGGATGTGACTGGTGATAGAAGCAAGGTCCAATGCTGTAAAGAGCAATATTGCATAGGAACTTGAAATGTTAGGTCCATGAATCAAGGCAAATTGGAAGTGGTCAAATAGGAGATGGCAAGAGTGAACGTTGATGTTCTAGGAATCAGCGAACTAAGATGGACTGGAATAGGTAAATTTAACTCAGATGACGATTTTATTACTACTGTGGGCAGGAATCCCTTAGGAGAAATGGAGTGGCCATCATACTCAACAAAAGAGTCCAAAACGCATTACTTAGATGCAATCTCAAAAATGACAGAATGATCCCTGTTCATTTCCAAGGCATACCGTTCAACATCACGGTAATTCAAGTCTATGCCCCAACCAGTAACGCTGAAGAAGCTGAAGTTGAATGGTTCTATGAAGACCTACAAGACCTTCAGAACCTGCTGCTATTGCTAAGTTGCTTCAGTCGTGTCCGACTCTGTGTGACCCCACAGACGGCAGCCCATTAGGCTTCTCTGTACCTGGGATTCTCCAGGCAAGAATACTGGAGTGGGTTGCCATTTCCTTCTCCAATGCATGAAAGTAAAAAGTGAAAGTGAAGTCACTCCATCGTATCCAGCTCTTAGCGACCCCATGGACTGCAGCCTACCAGGCTCCTCCATCCATGGATTTTCCAGGCAAGAGTACTGGAGTGGGGTGCCATTGCCTTCTCCACAAGACCTTCAGAACCTAGCACCCAAAAAAGATGTCCTTTTCATTATAGGGGACTGGAATGCAAAAGTAGGAAGTCAAGAAACACCTGGAGTAACAGGCAAATTTGGCCTTGGAATACAGAATGAAGCAGGGTGAAGGCTAATAGAGTTTTTCCAAGAGAATGCACTGGTCATAGCAAACACCCTCTTCCAACAACACAAGAGACTCTACACATGGACATCACCAGATGGTCAACACCGAAATCAGATTGATTATATTCTTTGCAGCCAAAAATGGAGAAGCTCTATACAGTCAGCATAAACAAGACTGGGAGCTGACTGTGGCTCAGGTCATGAACTCCTTATTGCCAAATTCAGACTTAAATTGAAGAAAGTGGCGAAAACCACTAGACCATTCAGGTATGACCTAAATCAAATCCCTTACGATTATACAGTGGAAGTGAGAAATAGATTTAAGGGACTAGATCTGATAGACAGAGTGCCTGATGAACTATGGATGGAGGTTTATGACACGGTACAGGAGACAGGAATCAAAATCATCCCCAAGAAAAAGAAATGCAAAAAAGCAAAATGGCTGTCTGGGGAGGCCTTGCAAATAGCTGTGAAAAGAAGAGAAGCGAAAAGCAAAGGAGAAAAGGAAAGATATACCCATTTGAATGCAGAGTTCCAAAGAATAGCAAGGAGAGATAAGAAAGCCTTCCTCAGCAATCAATGCAAAGAAATAGAGGAAAACAATAGAATAGGAAAGACTACAGATCTCTTCAAGAAAATTAGAGATACCATGGGAACATTTCATGCAAAGATGGTCTCGATAAAGGACAGAAATGGTATGGACCTAACAGAAGCAGAAGATATTAAGAAGAGGTGGCAAGAATACACAGAAGAATTGTACAAAAAACATCTTCATGACCCAGATAATCACAACGGTGTGATCACTCACCTAAAGCCAGACATCCTGGATTGTGAAGTCAAGTGGGCCTTTGGAAGTATCATTACGAACAAAGCTAATGGATGTGATGGCATTCCAGTTGAGCTATTTCAAATCCTGAAAGATGATGCTGTGAAAGTGCTGCACTCAATGTGCCAGCAAATTTGGAAAACTCAGCAGTGGCCACAGGGCTGGAAAAGGTCAGTTTTCATTTCAATCCCAAAGAAAGGCAATGCCAAAGAATGCTCAAATATACTTTTTAGTTTTAATTATTTTTTCCTTAAGTCTGCAAGATAGTGAGAAGAAAACCAGTTTTCAGTGCATAGACATTTAAATCTATTGCATTTCAATCCTTTTCTCTCCACTGGGATCAGAGTAATGATTTTTAACCTGAAAGACCTGGCAAAAAACAACTGCCTCTTATTAAATTGCCTGCTGGGCTTATTGAAACCTTTAAAATTATATAGAACTAATCACAATTTTCATTTAGTTGGCAAAGACAACTGATATTTATAGTTAGTATCTACCACGTTCCAAGTTCTCTGAACATTAATGCTCAATAATACGAAAGAAAGCAGATTTCATTA
Source organism: Bison bison bison (assembly GCF_000754665.1). Lineage (NCBI taxonomy): Eukaryota > Metazoa > Chordata > Mammalia > Artiodactyla > Bovidae > Bison > Bison bison. The sequence continues at coordinate 1,948,285 of NW_011494944.1, read as the reverse complement.
TAGGTTATTTGGGATGTGGATTCACACAACTCTGCTGCATGTGATGAAAGAAACTTATGAATTATTAATGTATGTCCCCCAATAAGCTACTTTTTAAAGAATATATATATATATATGTATTCAGAAAACTAAACTAACCTTATTGTATTCTGGATATTTTATAAATCCTATGGCTTATGTGATCAACTAACTTTGGTAATGATGCCTTGGATTAAATATCAATAAGTTTTCAGAAAAATGCAGGTTTTAGATAGATATAGTTCTCAGTAAAATACTTAGTCTATTAGAAGCATTAACATACCTTGGCTTGGACCAATATTATCTATCTATAGGCATTGTGAGGGAGAGCAGAAAGTTCAAAAATAATATTCTACTGAAAAGACCTGGAGTAAGTGGAGATAGCCTTCCCTGGGGCAACAAAACCAGTAAAGTCAGAACTAGGACTAGAGTTTAGGATCCCAATGATCTGAGCTGCCAAGCTTATAAAACCATTATAATTCAGTTTATGTGTTCTATAGATTTATTGCATTTGACCTACTTTCTGACTTTTAGCATATAGTTCTATTTACTTATAGATTTCAGTTGAAAAACATTTTAAAGTAAGAATCTACGCCATCAAATATTCCTACTGATGTTGCACAAAATGTGCATTTATATAAATAAATATAATTTTATATTACTTCCTGAAAAGCATCTACTCATTAATGGATCTGCTGGTGATAATGTATTTTCTGTCCTTTTCATCTGTTTATCCAACTTTAAACATGAGTTCTATGAATGCATTCATTCATTCAAGTCTTTAATTCATTATTTTTCCTTACACTCATTAAGCAATTCCTTTTAGTAACTCCTAGGTACCAGATACAGTTCTATGTATTGGGATACAGAAGTATAACATATGTGACATATTGAAACTTATATTCTCATGGTAGAAACATAAAATAGACAGACATAACATTGGATAGTGTTATGTGCTACAAAGAAAAATAAAGATAAAGAAACAGAGGGTGATTAGAAGGGAGTCAGGGAAGCCCTTTCTCAGATGGGGATTTAAATAGAGACCTGAATGTAGTGACCAGTTTGGAGATTTGATGAAGACAATCCTGGTCTGAGAAAACTTCAAATGCAATGGCTCTGAAGGTCTCTGAATATATCATGCTTTTTTTTAAAAAAGCAAGAAGACAGGTTTTATGTGCAGAGATGAGCAACAGAAAGAGGGAAAGGTAATTAGATTTCCAAGGATAACTTCTGTACACTGGCCTTGTAGGTAAAAATAGGTTCAACTTCAAATATGAGGGACAGGCATTGAAAGGTTTTAAGAAAATTATTTTGGCTGTTTTATAGTGAAGAGAAAGTCCTAGTGAATAATGGTGGGACAGTGAGTGTGGTAAAAGTACATGTGGAGAGACTTAGGTCAGTTTTGAACCAAGATCCTCATTCTAAAGCTCTAATTACACAACTGCAACCAGTAATAATAAATCACCAAAACACTGCTCTAGGAAAAGGAAATATAGTTGCTCAAATAACTGATGCTTTGCACCAAGTGCTTTATGTGTTAAATCTCAATGAAATTACCTCATAACACTGGGACATGGGTACTATTCTTATCCCTAAGATTCAATGAGAAGTTTGATATACAAAGACATTAATAACTTGTCCAGAGATGAACATCTAATAAATGGTGGAGCCAGGAATTTAACTTAGTCAATCCAAGTTAAATTTCTGTGATCAACTCAAAATTGAGTATTAATCTCTGATACAAAATGGTTCCTGAGCGTCACATCACCAAGCTTCCAAATGCCCATGCTTCCTAATTGTCTAAAGCAAGAAGGTAATATTGACAAGTTGAGCATTCCTGATTTATTTCTATTTATTAACAAAGATCCCCTTCTCAGAAATGTCCAGCTTGATTCTAAATTATATAGGCACCATAGCCAAAGCTGCCAGATGCTTTTTTTTTTTTTTTCAGCTGCACATTGTTCCATCAAAAATGAAGTACACCTATCAGTGTGCCTTCAATAAGTGGAGAAATCTCTCCATTTATCTGCAAACATTTACATTTCTTTGTTACTTTGCTTCAGCATCTGCAGTGCCTCATAGATAGAGGCTCTCAGCAATACACTTTTATCAGTTTCATTCAGGTCATCCAATTCTGTAATCTCCACATTGAAACACTGAAATCTGTTTTGCTTGTAAATTATAATAATGCTTATTACCTCAGAAAAAAATTTGTTCAAAGGAAACAGCGAGCTCTGTTGTACATATCAGCACACACCTAAAAGTACTCTCTAATAATGGGAATAAATCCAGCAAATAGACTGCCTGCTTTTTATCAATTTCTAATGCCTCACAAAATGAATAGGCAAGGGCCAAGTAATGGAGCAGCTACCCACAAAATCAATACAATTATGCACAAATATGAAAAAATCTATGCACATTTCCAGAGGGTGACTGTCCTTATGGAAAGTTAATTTATTCTTGGAAGAAGTAGGTTATCACTATGCATATGTACCCATTGCTTAATTTAATAAATCCTAATAAATATAATCCTTCACATAAGCGCTTTTATTTGAATTCCTGAAAATAGAGATTTGGGGTAAAGATAACTACAAAGATTTTTTTTTTAATTCCTGATCTAATGTAAATTATTTGTGTTGACTTTTTTCATGCCCTTAAAATTTTACTGTTTGTGAGATTTATGGCAACATAAAATAAAATAGCAAGGTAACAAAATGATAGCAAAGATATTTTCAACATTGGAATAATTCATGCAGTTCAAATAGCAAATACATTTCATAGAAATACCAACATTGTGATAATTTCAATAAGGTATAGCTTCTGATGATTTTTAAACAGTCTTTTTTATTTGTCATCTTTTTTTACAGTGTGATATCTGTTAACTTGTGAGAGTGCTTTTACAACTTGGTCTGAGTGAAGATTTGGCATGTTCACAACCAAAATTGTCATTGTTTGTGTGAACCATGTACTAGAGCTTTAGGAAGATAATTGCTGGTTAAGAAATAAACTGGCATTCTGTGAACACAGTATATAATCAAAAGCTAAAGAACACAAGAGGGAGATGATCTTGAACTCCATGTGTCAATGGATATTCTGGGACATAATACATTTGAAAGACTAGTGTAATTAAATGCTATTTAGTTTGAAGGGCTTGGGTGTTCTATCACCATAAAACAATTATTTTATTAAGTGATCAACCAGGCATAGTACTTCACTACATCCCATTAGCAGAGCAAAGACCAAGTATAAAGATTCTCCCAGAGAGCTTCAAAGCTAAGACAGATACACTGACTTAGATTGGTTTTCGGGGAAAACTCCAAAACAGCTAAATAATGCACTGACTGAAGCATAAATATTTGTATGCTCAATTTAGGTGTATTTTCCTCAGGATGCAAATACTCATAATTCAGGAAATTTGAACTTGTTTACAGATTTTATTGCTACTGAAGTATCTATATTTCTATAGTTTCCTTTATGTTTCCATTCTCTAACTTGATGCCAAAGTGGGCTCACAAAAACCTATTTGCACGGCTGATGTCCCTTTTGGCTGTGAACGTAAAGAGACTGATTTGGAACAGACTGAGTAGCCCCAGGAGAAGCTCTGGCAATGATATTCCATTACCGCCCATCTGAATCAGTCACACTACACTAGTCAAGCCTGAATTAACTCTGAGCACAACTAATCAATGGAATATGCAAATTAGACATCAGTTGACATTTTTTGGTAACATTAATTTTCAATGCCGATTTTATTTAGATATCTAAATTGGGAGGAATTGTGTGGATATGTTTTCAATCAGCAAAACAAAAACACTAGGTGTGGTAAGCAACGGCATTTGCAGTAGAAGTCTGTTAGGAAAGATTTAGCTTATTTTCCTGTTATGTATATATTCCCATGACCAGGTCCAAGGATTAATATACCATTCAGTCCCAATTCTGGACAGTACATTTGCACTGAAATAAAAAAAAAAAAAAAAAGTGTGTTCTCTGGGTCTGACCACATTTGCTACAAATGTATGACATTGGTCACCAGGGCAACCAGACAAGAAAATGTCAGTGGTCTAGCTCAAGACTATTCTCACGAATAGAAAAACAAGGGCCTTCTTTCGTTTGATTCTTAGTGTCATATGATGGCATTATTCCTTCTGTCAATGGATTCAGAGATCAGTTAGGAATTTTATGAATGATGAGATAAGCAAATGTCACTGAAGTGGTGACATCATAGGCTGATTAAACATTACAGCTGCCGAGAACTTAAGAACTTCTACCCCAATGTGCTAAATTTTACAGATGAGGAAACTGAAGATTAATAAAGGAAAATTACTAGGATTGCCCAGCTAATGAGTGGAAGCTCTATATCTCTTCAAGAAAAATGGAATAAGAAGCAAACTGCATACACACACACACACACACACACACACAAGTATATACGCTATATGTGTCATTAGCCATGTGTCACTGATAGGAATCAGAGTCTCAGAAAGTGATAAAGAACTGCAAAATAAAATGAAATGATAAAGAACTATCTCACGATTCAAGATCACATCATTAATAAATTGCAGATATTGCAAAGTATTACTGTTCATGTGTCAATTTGGCTTGGCTATCCTGCCCAGTTTCTACTCTGGATGTTGCTGTGAATGTATGTGTTTAGATGCCGGAAAGAGAAAGTCACTCAGTCATGTCCGACCCTTTGCACGCCCTGGACTGTATAGTTCATGGAATTCTCTAAGCCAGAATACTGGAGTGAGTAGCCTTTCCCTTCTCCAGGGCATCTTCCCAACCCAGGGATTGAACCCAGGTCTCCCGCATTTCAGAAGGATTCTTTACCAGCTGAGCTACAAGGGAAGCCCAAGAATACTGGACTGATTGGAAATCTGGAAAGATTGAAGGCTGAAGGAGAAAGGGACACCAGAGGATGAGATGGCTCGGTGGCATCACCGACTCAATGGACATGAGTTTGAGTAAACTCCGGGAGTTGACAATAATTAGGGAGGCCTGGCGTGCTGCAGTCCATGGAGTCACCAAGAGTTGGACATGACTGAGCTACTGAACTGAACTGAAGAATATGAAAGAGAGTAGCCTATCCCTTCTCTAGCAGATCTTTCTGACCCAGGAATCGAACTGGGCTTTCCTGCATTGCAGGTGAATTCTTTACCAACTGAGATATCAGGGAAGCCAAACATCTATAATCAGTAGACTTTGAGTAAAGCAGATTACCATTCACAATGTGAGTGGCTTTATCCAAGCAGTTGAAAGCCTTAAGGACACCGACTAAGGTTTCCCAAAGGAGACACAATTCTGCCTCAAGACTACAACAGAGAAAACCTTCCTCAGGTTTCAAGGCTGCAACGTCAACTCTTATCTGAATTTCCAACCTACAGACCTGCCCTTTATTGTTGGATTTGCCAGCCCCCACAATCACTCAAGTCAATTCCTGCAACTCAGTCCATCCATCTCTCTCCCTCCCTCTCCCTCCCTCCAAGGAGGAGATGTTAATAAGACTCATGTATTAAGTACAGTAATGGATATCCAGTGCTTAACACACTACCTACTCTCTGTCTAAAACTTAAGAACTCAGATTATTAATAATGTCCCAAACTCATATCCTTTATAATATGCATGGTAGCTCTTGAAAGAAAAGAAAGGAAAAACAAGGAAGGAAGGAAGGAAAAAAAGAAAGGAAGGAAGTCAATTTAGGAAAAATCTGAACACTAAACTGGATTTTCTGTCCTTATATGTTCTTTGAGGATATTTGTTATTTTTAAGGTATTATATTGAATCGATGGCTACATACAATAAGTAGTATGAGTCTGTAAAATGGCTTAGCTTATATACTTTGTTTAGACAGTATTTAGTGATTAAATAATAATTTAAACATTGAAAATATAATACAGCATTTGTCCTATTTGTGAAAATGAACTCTTCAAAAGCTGTAATATTAGTTCGACAAGTGTGTGTGTGTGTGTGTGTTTTCTATGCTAGCATGTATTATTGGAGAAGGCACTGGTGACCCACTCCAGTACTCTTGCCTGGAAAATCCCATGGGCAGAGGAGCCTGGTAGGCTGCAGTCCACAGGGTCGCTAAGAGTCGGGCACGACTGAGAGACTTCACTTTCACTTTTCACTTTCATGCATTGGAGAAGGAGATGGCAGCCCACTCCATTATTCTTGCCTGGAGAATTCCAGGGACGGGAGCCTCGTTGGCTGACGTCTATGGGGTCGCACAGAGTCGGACACCACTGAAGCGACTTAGCAGCAGCAGCAGCGTGTATTATGTTAACCTCTGGCCATTTTAGGTTCACAGTGATACAGCTCTCATTATATTTTCAACTTTTAAAAATTTGGCTGAGGAACTTTATTTCATGTAGCCCATGAAGTGAGACTCGAAGGTCAATTAACTGCATTGTTCATGGCCGGTGGCTTCTTACTGAAGAACGCTAAGATACAACTGGGAGAGAATAACTATCTTGGTGACACTCAGTACTATTACAGGCTAAAGAGCAAAAAGAATGATATCTTAATCAGTTACTAAGCTATAATATAATGTTGAACAGGGACAATAAGAATTTCAAAGGTCACTGTAGTAGACCCACACTGCAAAAGGGAAGTGAAGATATCTTTGTGGTCAAAATTAATTATCTCTAGAGCTAATACTAGCATTGCTAAAAGTGTCAACACTTGTCTCTAAACCTGTAAATTCAACACATACGCCATAAAATTCACCTCTCAATTTTCTAATGGTTTTACCCATATTAGAAGCTTCCATTCACACAGAAATTCTCTCTCTCATGTACACAGGCACACACACACATACAGTCTTCCGCACGCACATATCTGTGTATGCAGATGCATGCATAATTTCCATACATATCCTCCCACACACATAGATATTATCCCCAGACATATTCCCAAAATACATGTAACACTGACAACACACATATCTTTACCAACATGAACACCCATCATGCACATATACACACATACTCCCATGCTTACACAGACCCAACTTACTACAAAAAGAAGCAATCATAAAGAAATACAACATTTCAGTATTCACAAAAAGCTCATTAAGACATTGTTATCACAGAATTCTATATAAAAAGCACATGTATATTTTTTAATCACATAGATGAAAATTTTGAGTAAAGATATTTGAATGTAGATAGGTCACAGACTCTTATTCCTGTATATACAATGACATAATTGTCACTTTAAAGAGAAGAAAATTAGAAAAGAAAAAAAAGAATAAAGAAAAAAAGAATCAATACAAATATAAACCTCTTTAAGATCCATTAGGAATAGCCTATGAAGGCAAGATTATAAACTAATGTGATACTATTCAAAAAACAGAGGAATCAATTGGTACAAGAAATTAATGATTTTGGGGTAGCACAAGAAGTTCCAAATTCCATTCATACTACTCAGAAATAATTCTGAGAAATTCAAGTAATTTCTGACATTCATTACCCATGTCCTCAGATCTTGAGGGATAGAAATTGGAGTTCATAGAGAGGAATAATTAAAGTAAAAATTTAAGAACATTTTGGCTCAGATGGTAAAGCGTCTGCCTACAATGTGGGAGACCTGGGTTCAATCCCTCTGTCAGGAAGATCCTCTGGAGAAGGAAATGACAACCCAGTAGGCTATAGTCCATGGGGTCGCAAAGAGTCGGACATGACTGAGCGACTGAACTTTCACTTTCACTTTGAGTATTTGACTCTATCTGGCACGTTAAAAAATTCCAAGGCCTCAAACTCAGCTGACCAAATGGTCAGAAATGGAGGGTGTTTCCAACCTGGGTAGAATAAATGTCAAAGCTTGATATTATATACAATAAAATCTTCAAAGAAACAACAGAAACATGATCCTTCTCTCTTTTGAATCCCCACCCAAAACTATACAGTTTCAGGTGAACTTTATCTCCAAAACACAAAAAGCCTAATTCATATTTGTTGAACAGGAAAAATAATTCACCCTATAGCAAAGGAGTTAGACACTGGTCATAAATAAGCAATGAAATAAAATAAAAACCTTCAAAATAATACATCTCAAGAGAGAGGTGAGCAATCCAGGACAGAATAAAACATTATCCTGGGGACAAAAGAAATTATCTCACCAGTATTTTTCATACTGCCCAAGTTAGTAATATCATTAATAAATGATATTATCACTTATTTTACTAAATGATAATATAAATCAATTTATTAATTAAATAAATCAACTGGAAATAATAAAAATAGATTGAATACAGGGAATTTAAGAGCTAATGAGTTGTTTAAAATGATACTGATGCAGAGCTAGTAATTAACAGTATGGCAAACTGAAAATTAAATTACTGATAGAGAAAATATTTGAGATAATTAAATTAAATGTAAAATAGAATGTCAAACAGAGGGAATAATAGATATAGGACAGTGATATTCCAGTATAAGAATAATTGCTATCACTTAGGTTAAATTTTTTTAAAAAATGGATCCAAAAGATAATCCAAATAGTTTAGGGAAATTTTTCTGAAAAGAATGAATATACGGTTTGAAAAGACAAATCATATTCTGGACAAAGTAGATATAAATGATAAGTAAAATAATATATCCACATTAAGTTATTAAATATCAAGGATAAAATATTTTTCATCAGTTATCTAGGCTGAAAAGTCAAATTCCCTAAAAAAGGAAATTTAATCAGATTCAAAATTTTCCAATGTGACAATCAAGACTAGATGCTAGGAGAAAATGTCTATAAATGTATAAAGGAAAGAAAATATGCCCTAAAGATATACTCAGTCAAGGTACTACTTATGTATAAACAAAACAAAAACAATGAAAACATTTTTAAAAGTAAAAAAACAAATACAACAAATTGGATAATACAACTACCATAAGTCTTTCACATAAATACACACACACACAGACACACACACACGCAAATACACACTAAATCAATTAGCAATTAAGAAAAACAAGGAACTCAGGAAGTATTGGAAGAACTGTGTTTAAAGAATGAAAAGTGAAAATTGTATGAAATTAAACAAGAATGAAAACTGTGGGAATATGATTGAAAAAAATGAATGCAATTACAGCAAACTATTACAAGGCTTAAAAAAATATAATGTGACTCACAAAATTAGGAAAAACAATAATTGACTATCCTCACATTTTCATATCAAGTAGTCAATCTATACTGTGTAATATGAAAATGTAGTTCTAAACACAATGGCTTTAACTTAATGATAGTTTTGCAATTTTTTATCAGTATTAAATTCATCTTAACTATTATTGCAAGTTTCTCACTGATTGAATTTTCTTTTCTTAAACACAACAGAATTTAATATTTTAATGAAATATAACATGTATATTATAATCCATTTTCATTAGCATATTTGTCACTCTAATTAGACAGCTAATCTTTTATTTTCTCTAACATTTATTTATTAACAACCCCCAATTTTCTCTGTCATATGATAAAATATTGTTTGAAAATTAAACATATGTATTAAGAATCCGATTCCTGGTCAGGGAACTAAGATTCCTCATGCTGTGCATGGTGGCCAAATAAAAGGTTAAGAATAGTTTAAAGAACTTTCATACATCCCCTCACCTGAATATCCACTTTCTTCAAGTATCCAGCTAATCTTTTAGTTATCTCTTTTTCTACCTGCGTATGTACCTATAGAGATGTCTAGACTCAAAATTATCTGATGCAAACCATGTTTATTTTGATATGACACAGTACCTTGGTTCTCCACTGCTTAACCTCATTTTAATGAGCATATATAATTTTTACCACAGGAGTAGGTGAGAATTAAGAGAATAAATCACGTCACAGGAGAAGAGCTTTATATATACCTAGGAACTTGGACTTAGTCTCTTTATGTTAATACAAAATTCATGAACTTTCTTTGTTATTTAAAATTTGTAAGGCAGCTGAAAAGGGAACAGAGAATTCTGTGTGCGTTTATGTATGGGAGAAAGACGGGCAAGTGAGGCAAGTGAGGAAAGACAGAAAGAAAGAGACACAAATGGAGGCAGAAAGAGTGAGAATGAACTAATGTGAATTATTTAATGTTACAGCTTCCCCTCATCCAGGACTGTTCTTAGCATCCTCTCCTTCTCTAAGATCTTTTATTCAGGTACTTTTCTGAACATCATTGTCTTTGGTTCTAGTAACTCATGTTTAGTAATTTGCCCTTTATTTTCACTTTTCAGAGCAATGAAGTTTTGCTAATGCATTGCAGTTCAAACCCCAGGAGAAAATTTAGTTATTAAATCCTATAAGGACTCATCCAAGGTTCTGTTTTGAAAATATATGTTATGAAATTCAACTAAGATATCTCTTTTTAGATTTTTGATGTCAGCAAAGATTAGGAATAATGTGAAATATTCTAACTATATACAAAACCAAACTGGTAATATGTATGCGGACTTTACAGTTGTGAGCCTGTTTATAATTCCTAACCCAATTTCTATAATTTCATCAAAAGAATTTCTTGTTTATTTCTGCATATAATCAGCGAAATTAAACTTTATATGATGTTATCTCACATAAACAAATATATTTAAAGTAGACTACACATAAACAAATACATTTAAAGTAGACTAAAACATCATTTGGATAAAATCAACTATTTTATTTTTCATAGCATAGAGTTTGACCAGAAGATGCAGAGTATTTTAACTATTTTTATAGCCAGTAGTTGTCATGCAGAAACTTCAGAGTAAATTAGGTTTGATATTGCTAAAGAAGTAGGAAGGCAGACACTATTGAGAAAACAAAGAAACAAAAAACAAGTACAATGACTTGACATATAAATTTAATGAAAGTTGACGATTGGAAAGAGGAACACAGATACAATAGCTGAAAGGCAGTTCATTACCAGTTTTTATAATCCTTACTGAGGGAAATCTAACATGCATTTCAAATAGTTTTTGAAATGTAATACTGGAGCCTATCTCCTCAGCAATATCCAGAAAACCCTTAAAAGTAATATAAGTAAAGCTTTCCTTTCATTGTTTTTGCATCATTTGGTTTCATGAACTTCAGGGAGAACTGAGCAAGTAGAGATGTGCTCTGCCAGTTGAAAAAGTAGCAAGGAAAATAATTGGCATCGTGCTTCAAGGGAGACAGATGTGAGCCAAACAAAGGTATATCCTATATTAATATGTGAGCTTAGGAAGCAGGCAAGCCTAACACTACCAGACCTCTTGGTCAGAATATAAACATTTCTTTCTGGTGTGGTACAGCTGGAGTTGAATGCAAATGAATGAATTTATAATTAGAAAACAACTTAATTATGATTTGTAGTTGTCTGACAGGTTGACATCTGATCTCTCCTTACTCTTTCACTGGCTTAACATTATTTTTATGTCCTGAGAAATATAACTCAGATGGAAGGTTTTTGCTTATCGACTTTACACTATTCTAAGGGTTACTAGGCTTTTCTGTATCTATACACTTACTAACTTAACCCCTATATTTTAGAACTTCTGTAACAAACTGAATTTCATTAAACTGTTGTGAGGATTGTTGAAAGAACAAAACTTGTTAAACAAATTTGCTTTAATAAATGCCACAAAATTACCTGACAATTTTGTGTCAGGTAAACACATAAACAATTGAAGTTTCAGAAATATTCCCTGATGCATCATAAGAATTAACACAAGAGGATCACAGTTATGAGTCCCCAGTTTGAAAATACACATAAAGTGAGGATAAGCCAAAAAAAAAAAGCATTTTTATGTCTTGTGAGTATGAAAACAAGAAAATAGTTTTAGTACAGAATATAATATACTTGTTTCATAATATTATACAAAGCATGTCTGGGGTCACCATTCATATATATTTCAATGTTATATTACCAAGATAAGAAAAGTACAATTTAAAAGAAGTAAGTCTATTTATTCAACCATTTGTCACTAAGAAGAGCTGATGCAAGATGAAGCATGATGTTATCTAAAGGCCAATTCCATCTGGCATCCATATATAACAAATTAGAAGAGGTGTTATATTATTTAGATGACTTAGAATGCTACAATAATATTATCAGAAATCTGAATTTTATGAAGTGTGTGTATGTATGGGGGGAGACAATGTGGTAGACAGAGAACACAAATTGCTTTTGTTGAAGTAAAGATGTTAAAATATAATTTGAGGGGATAATGGAACTCAGGAAACAACATCTCTGGTGAACTGGAGCCAGGCCATTTATATACTCTCATTCTTAAAATGAGAAATTCAGATACATGTCTCCATAATGCCTACATACCTTTGCTTTCACAGACTCGTCCTCTGGTGGAAGCATCAGTAGTTAGACAAAGACTTCTCTATGATTTATTTTGAGGAAATGTGCAACTTCTGCACACCTCCAGCAATAGTGGTAACACTATTAACAGTAGGAAGTTGAGAAAAAAATTTCAGTCTTATTCCATCAGAGTTAATTATTAAAACACTCAGTTCAGTTCAGTTACTCAGTCGGATCCCACCCTTTGAGACCCCATGGTCAGCAGCACGCCAGGCCTCCCTGTCCATGACCAACTCCTGGAGCTGAACCAAAATGATGTCCATAGAGTTGGCGATGCCATCAAACCATCACATCTTCCGTTCTCCCCTTCTTCTCCTGCCTTCAATCTTTCCCAGCATCAGGGTCTTTTCCAATTAGTCAGTTATTCCCATCAGGTGGCCAAAGTATTGGAGCTTCAGCTTCAGCATCAGTCCTTCCAATAAATATTCAGGGTTGATTTTCTTTAGGATGGACTGGTTGGATCTCTTTGTAGTCCAAGGGACTCTCAAGAGTTGTCTTGACCACCACAGTTCAAAAGCATCAATTCTTCAGCACTCAACTTTCTTTATAGTCCAACTCTCACATCCATACATGACTACTGGAAAAACCATAACTTTGACTAGATAGACCTTTGTTGGCAAAGTAATGACTGTTTTTTAATATGCTGTCTAGGTTGGTCATAGCTTTTCTTTCAAGGAGCAAGCATCTGTTAATTTCATGACTGCAGTCACCATCTGCAGTGATTTTGGAGCCCCCCAAAATAAAGTCTGTCATTGTTTCCATTGTTTCCTAATCTATTTGCCATGAAATGATGGGACTGGATACCATGATCTTAGTTTTTTTGAATGTTGAGTTTTAAGCCAGCTTTATCACTCTCCTCTTTCAATTTCATCAAGAGGCTCTTTAGTTCTTCTTTGCTTTCTGCCATAAGAGTGGTGTTATCTGCATATCTGAGGTTATTGATATTTCAACCACCAATCTTGATACCAACTTGTGCTTCATCCAGCCAAGCATTTCTCATGATGTCCTCTGCATATAAATTAAATAAGCAGGGTGACAATATGCAGCCTTGACGTACTCATTTCCTGATTTGGAACCAGTTTGCTGTTTCATGTCCCATTCTAACTGTTGCTTCCTGACTGATATACAGATTTCTCAGGAGGCAGGTAGGCGGTCTGGTATTCCCATCTCTAGAAGACATTTCCACAGTTTGTTGTGATCCACACAATCAAAGGCTTTGGTGTAGTCAATAAAGCAGGAGTAGAGCTAATCAATGAATATCAGAGAAGGCAATGGCACCCCACTCCAGTACTCTTGCCTGAAAAATCCCATGGACAGAGGAGCCTGGTGAGCTGCAGTCCATCAGGTCGCTAAGAGTCAGACACGACTGAGCGACTTCACTTTCACTTTTCACTTTCATGCATTGGAGAAGGAAATGGCAACCCACTCCAGTGTTCTTTCCTGGAGAATCCCAGGGATGGGGGAGCCTAGTGGGCTGCTGTCTATGGGGTCACACAGAGTCGGACACAACTGAAGTGACTTAGCAGCAGCAGCAGCAGATATTTTTCTGGAATTCCCTTACTTTTTTGGTGATCCAGGGAATGTTGGCAATTTGACCTCTGGTTCCTCTGCCTTTTCTAAATCCAGCTTGAATATCAGGAAATTCATGGTTCACATAATGTTGAAGCCTGGCTTAGAAAATTTTGACCATTACTTTGCTAGCATGTGAAATGAGTGCAATTGTGTGGTACTTTGAGCATTCTTTGGCACTGCCTTTTTTTGGAATTCGAATGTAGACAAACCTTTTCCAGTCCTGCAGCCACTGCTGAGTTTTCCAAATTTGCTGGCATATTGAGTGCAGCACTTTCACAGCATCATCTTTTAGGATTTGAAATAGCTCTACTGGAATTCCATCACCTCTACTAGCTTTGTTTGTAGTGATGCTTCCTAAGGCCCACTTGACTTTACATTCCAGGATGTCTGGCTCTAGGTAAGTGATCACACCATCATGGTTATCTGGGTCATGAAGATCTTTTTTGTATAGTTCTTCTGCGTATCTTGCCACCTCTTCTTAATATCTTCTCCTTTTGTTAGGTCCATACCTTTTCTGTCCATTATTGTGGTTTGGTATTCCCATCCCTTTAAGACTTTTCCACTGTTGTTTGTGATCCACAGCCAAAGGCTTTAGCATAGCCATTGAAGCAGAAATAGATGTATTACTTTTAATTAACATATTTTGAAGAGATTTATATACTTACTGTAAAAGCAAACTGAATGGATTTTATAAGGGGTTATTTGAATAAGATTTTTTAGAAAAGGGAAAATCTTTTTATTTTCCCCCAGGGTGCCTATTTACTTCCAATTGTGTACTTTGTCAATTTTATAATTTTAAATGATGTTTGATTTGTGGTTAAAAAAAATCATAGTTGCAAAATGGATTAACTATTTCTAAATTGCCATAACATATCTGTGAGGAAAAGGATTATCTGGTGTATGTGCAGCCGTGTTTGCACCCCACAAAGACCAGCTGAGAGGGCAAGCAGATACTGAAATGACTGGAATCCACTCCCCAGTGTTTGCACCCTGAATCGAGGATGAGTCAAGTTAGAGAATGGTGTACTTATTGTATTATGGTCTCACCAAAAGGTTGCTTTTCTGAAACTTAACCAAAGATGCTATTGAGGCTAAATACTTTATTGAATAAAGCAGTCGAAATTCTGCATATGAGCATTTAGTGAATAGCTAGGGCCTTATGAGAGGATTTATTATCTATTGTGTTTATATTCTTTATGAAATCTCAAAAGAATTCTATGTGGCTGTCCAGAATGCCATGTTGAATAGAAAGAAGGACTCTCACTCTGTTGGAGTTCATATTCAAGTGGATAGAGCAGTATTTAACACAAAAAGGGGTAGAATGTAAACCATAAGGAAAATGAGACAAACAGCACTGAGTATAAGAATAAAGATACATGATACTGTCTTTAACACACTATTTTTTGGAAAGTTCAAAATGGCTGGAAGTTGACCCGAAATAATTAACTTCCTCAATATTATATTTTAACTACTTCTAACGCCCAAGGAGTAGGTAAGCAACTTGAAATAGGAATTTTTCCAAACTGCAGAAATCTTACCTGAAATATATTTGGAAGCTAATGATTATATAACATTTACATAAACAATCAAGCACATAATATATTTTCTAAGAAATATTCTATACAATTTTGTATATTATAGAATATTATAGTAATCTACTGCACACTAAATGTCAGTACCAGAGAAAATCTAGCTATGGCTGAAAGTGTTGCAACTTGATTGTTGATGTGATTAACTGTGTCTCTAATACAACCACTATCTCAAGCTGACACACTATAAGATAAAGCTTCAATTTACTTAAATCCCGGTAATGGTATTATTAACATTTTCTCTTTCATTACTCTGATGTTGAAAGAAATGGGTGACAATCAAATAGAAAAAGTTTGCAAGGTCAACTATTTAAAATATGTAAATGTGTGTTTGTATGTGTTGGTGGCCTGTACAATTACAAGTTCTTTAAGATCGGCTAAATCCATAATGAATAATGTAGAACAAGTGAAAGCACCTTTCTGTATCAACTTGAGGAGGATCTAATTCTTTCATATATTTTTAGGAGGAGGGTCATTGAGGCAGGAAGGGAAAAAAAGATTATTGACAAAGTAATTTCCAGCAATCTATCACCAGGTCATCAAACTAAACTTAAGTTTCTCTTAAAAATATGAAAAATATGTTTTTGCTTATAATTTGATCTAACAGTGTAGCTTTTTAAAAAAATAGGGGTTGCAAGGAAAGAAGAGCCTTTCAAGGATGGATTGTTACTGCTAATGAATTGACCTTGGCATTACTTCTCTTCTACCTGTATCCAATTATCAAGCCAAAGCCCCTTTCCTGCCAATACACTAATTGCTTTAGGTGACAGGTCTGTTAAATGATCCCTGCCCAAAATGACTACCTCTTCAGGGATTAAAAAAAAAAAAAAAGATATAAAATTTAGTTAAAAGCTACCAGAACAGATGTAGATGTTACAGAACATTCAGATGTGATATAATACTCAAGGTACATACCACTTATATATTATGTAATATTTCACTCTGATTATTACCCTTACCATTTATCCTACTTCACATCAAAGCTAACTGTTTGAAAGACAATTTGTGTGAAGTTTATTATATAGCATTTAGGTCTCAGCTTCAAATTATTGAACATCCCTAAATAGTTCTGCCATTGAGCTACCCTTTCAGGATTTTATTAACTGCTCCCTATCTCTGTGTGATTCTTTTTGAATCTCTTAAAAATTCAGACTTTATTTGACCTTCATGATTCATAATCATGAAAACTAAATCAATTTGTTTGCCTTCTGCTATAACTTTAATGCCTGGCATCAAAACTTTATAATATCTAAATGTAGTATTAAAAAGAGTTTGAAATAGTGCATTATTTTGATGTATTATTTCACATACACACTGTAGCATTGATTTTAAATCTCTTATATTTGAATTTATTTTCTAGAATTATATTGTGTTATTTTACTAACATTTTATCTTCTCTTTCCCTTTAAGATCAGTCTTGTCTTTATAGTTTAGTTTCACTCTAAAGAGTGAAAACTAAACTCAGAGTTACACTCTTCTACATGTTTATATCATCTACCTGAAATCTGAGAAACAGATGGTGATTTACCTGGAATGAAATTGAATATTTAAGGTGTTATAATCATTGAGCACCATAAAACATGTTCAACTATACTCTTATTCCCACTTCTTAGTAAGTTACATACCAAATTAGACCATTTAAGCAAATCATAGGGCTAGCAGAAGGATGGGTGGGTGGGTAGGTGTGTGTGTGTGTGTGTATGTGTGTGAATAAAATACTTACTGAGCACCTACATTTATTTCTTTCACCTTAATATATGCCTTGTAGAATTAGGTTTAATTCCCCTGACTCCTTTACAGATGCAAAAACTGATGTTCAGAAATTTTAAGAAAATTGCTCAAGTGGCAGATTGCTAACCCATGGCAATAAAAATTTGAATACACTAATATCTGATATCAAACCCATGTACTTTATATGATACAATACCAATCCTGATAACAAAACTATTGCAACAAACGAAATGCTTTTAGCACCTACTCTGTGCTTGTATGATCCTACAAACCTCAGTTCAGTTCAGTTACTCAGTGGTGTCTGACTCTTTGTGACCCCGTGGACTGCAGCAATCTTCAAATTACCTACAGACCTCAAGTACATTTATCTCATTTAGGCTTCAGAAATCTGTTATAAAACTGAGACATCAGGACTAATTTAGACAGGGAGGTTAGAGGAGATTTTGCTGAAAAAGGTAAAATTTAAGCTGAGTTCCAAAGCGTTGTTAGGATTTAGCCAGGGGAATACTAAAACTGAAAGAAATATACTTCTATGAGAAAATACTATGTAAAACTATTTAATGAGCCTTATGACATTGATACCACCAGATTACAAACTTTTTTTACTGCCTACATATCCTAATTTGCTGTTATCTGCAATTTTTAAATCCAAATTATGTTGGGCAATTTATTTTTGCAAAATTACATATTTCTCCTTTGCATATTAATATGTATAGTGAGTACTTTTATTGTTTTTTCTGATACAATGTTTAGTGAAATATATAGTAAAGCTTAGTAAATTTTACCTTCTATTTTTAATAAGAAAACTGTACTTGTTGAATTTCCACTATGGAAAATCTTGGTCTTTAGCAAGCACTTAAATCATCACAAAGATTTTTCTATGTCTTCTGCTTATATTTGAGCCCTGGGATCTGAACTGTTAAGTCTTTGCAAGAAAGGGTGTCTTAATTATCTTCTCTGCTTCCTTTTTATCTTCCTCAACCTCTCTCCAAGTCTCTTGGCTGTTACACTCTGTTCCTTCTGTGACTAAATGTGAAGCTAGAATTTTAGGCCATTAGTAACAGTCAATGTACCCACCTCTAAGTGGGCACTTCTATCTCCAGTTCATTCTGCACTTTCTCCAAATGGCCATTTTCCAAAAAAATCTGTACTGGATCAGCAGGAGCTTTTGATTCATGAGCCATCCATACACCAAAAATAAAAATCACTTTCTCATTATTGATTACTTTGATCATGTGTGTATCTTGTACATTTTTATTTCAAGTCAAACACCTTTCAAATCGTATCAGTTGGATGGTCAAAATGAAGCTGATTATAAGTTCCTCAAAGTAGGAACCTTAACTCATGTATATTTGTAGCTCTGCTGCTGCTGCTGCTAAGTCGCTTCAGTCATGTCCAACTCTGTGTGACCCCATAGATGGCAGCCCACTAAGCTCCTCTACCCCTGGGATTCTCCAGGCACGAATCTGGAGTTGGTTGCCATATCCTTCCCCGATTTGTAGCTCTAATATTTATCAAATATTTAAAATGTGATGGAGATGATGTGCCCCCCCCCCCAAAAAAAAAGGCGAAATGGTTGTTTGAGGAGGCCTTGCAAATAGCTGAGAAAAGAGAAGCTAAAAGCAAAGGAGAAAAAGAAAGGTGTACTCATCTGAATTCAGATCTCCAAAGAAGAGCAAGGAGAGATAGGAAAGCCTTCCTAAGTGATCAGTGCAAAGAAATAGAGGAAAACAATAGAATGGGAAAAACTAGAGATCTCTTCAAGAAAATTAGAAATACCAAGGGAATATTTCA
>NW_011494944.1:1928047-1928918 GCF_000754665.1 Bison bison bison | reverse complement strand
TGGTGTTGCAAAGAGTTGGACATGACTGAGTGACTGAAGTGAACTGAGTTGAAGTGAATTTTTATTTCAATTAATATCATTTGATATCTTTAAATAAGAAATTATTCTATGACCACTTTATAGGAAACATCTCGATGTGGTCTGTGTTAGGGTAAATATTTATATACATGTGTAGAATTGGAAAACATCAAATATTAAGATGCTCATAGGGATACTAGGCTAATTAGCTAAAATTTATAGATCATAAATTCTCTGTGTACAAAATTTATCATTTTTCCAAAACTATACTTTAAGTGCTTAAAAATGGAAACTAATTCACGTATCATACAATGGTTTTACTTTTTTAATAGTATCATCAATTTACTGTTGACAAGATTTTACTTGGTTTTCTTAGCTGTACTCTATGAATATTCCATTTGTGAACATAAAATCCTGAGGTGCGTTAGTCTTCTTATAAACATATTTAATATTTGAGAATTTATATTTCATAAGGTATGTATAACCAAAGTTTCTCTGCAAGATGGTGGTTGTTTAGCCACTAAGTCATGTCCTACTTTTTTGAGACCCCATGGACTGCAGCCTGCCAGGCTCCACTGTCCATGGGATTTCCCTGGCAAGAATACTGGAGTGAGTTGTAAATCCCTTCTCCAGGGGATCTTTCCTACCCAGGGATCAAACCTGTGCCTCTTACATTGCAGGGAGATTCTTTACAGCTGAGCCATAAGGGAGCCTCTAATAAGACTGCTGCTGCTGCTGCTGCTGCTAAATCGCTTCAGTCGTGTCCAACTCTGTGAGACCCCAGAGACAGCAGCCCACCAGGCTTCCCCGTCCCTGGGATTCTCCAGGCAAGAACACTGGGGTGGGTTGCCAT
>NW_011494944.1:1926775-1927947 GCF_000754665.1 Bison bison bison | reverse complement strand
GAGATAGGAAAGCCTTCCTAAGTGATCAGTGCAAAGAAATAGAGGAAAACAATAGAATGGGAAAAACTAGAGATCTCTTCAAGAAAATTAGAAATACCAAGGGAAATATTTCATGAAAAGATGGGCACAATAAAGGACAGAAATGGTATGAGTCTAACAGAAGCAGAAGATATTAAGAACAGGAGGCAAGAATATACAGAAGAGATATACAAAAAAAGATCTTAATGACTGAGATAATTACGATCATGTGATCACTCACCTATAGCCAGACATCCCAGAATGCAAAGTCAAGTGGGCTTTAGGAAGCATCACTACCAGCAAAGCTGGTGAAAGTGATGGAATCCAGTTGAGCTATTTCAAATCCTAAAAGATGATGCTGTGAAAGTGCTGCACTCAATATGCCCACAAATTTGGACTACTCAGCAAGGCCACAAGATTGCAAAAGGTCAATTTTCATTCCAGTGCCAAAGAATGTTCAATCTAATGCACAACTGCTTTTATCTAACATGCTAGCAAACTAATACTCAAAATTCTCCAAGAAAGCTTCAATAGTACATGAACCGAGAACTTCCAGTTGTTACAACCGGATTTAGAAAGGGCAGAGGAACCAGAGATCAAATTGCCGACATCTACTGGATCACAGAGAAAGCAAAAGAATTCCAGAAGTACATCTACTTTTGTTTTATTGACTATAATAAAAAGGCTTTCACTGTGTGGATCACAAGAAACTCTGGAAAATTCTTAAAGAGATGGAAATATCAGACCACCTTACCTGCATCCTGAGAAACCTGTATGCAGGCCAAGAAGCAGCAGTTAGAATTGGACATAATATAGCAGGGTGGTTCCAAATTGGGAAAGGAATATGTCAAGGTTACATATTGTCACCCTGTTTATTTACCTTATATGCAGAGGACCTCATGAGAAATGCTGGGCTGGATGAAGCACAAGGTGAATCAAGATTGCTGGGAGAAATATCAGTAACATCAGATATGCAGATGATACCACCCTTATGGCAGGAAGCAATGAGGAACTAAGCAGCCTCTTGATGAATATGAAAGAGGAGAGTGAAAAAGCTGAATTGAAAGCAACATTCAAAATACTAAATCATGGCATCGGGTCCCATCACTTCATGGCAAATAGATGGGGAAATAATGGAAACAGTGACAGACTTT
>NW_011494944.1:1908452-1926675 GCF_000754665.1 Bison bison bison | reverse complement strand
ATCCCTTCTCCAGGGGATCTTTCCTACCCAGGGATCAAACCTGTGCCTCTTACATTGCAGGGAGATTCTTTACAGCTGAGCCATAAGGGAGCCTCTAATAAGACTGCTGCTGCTGCTGCTGCTAAATCGCTTCAGTCGTGTCCGACTCTGTGCGACCCCAGAGACAGCAGCCCACCAGGCTTCCCCGTCCCTGGGATTCTCCAGGCAAGAACACTGGAGTGGGTTGCCATTTCCTTCTCCAATGCATGAAAGTGAAAAGTGAAAGTGAAGTTGCTCAGTCGTTCCTGACTCTTAGCGACCCCATGGACTGCAGCCTACCAGGCTCCTCTGTCCATGAATTTTCCAGGCAAGAGTACTGGAGTGGGGTGCCATTGCCTTATTGGATATTTGTGTTATAAAGTTGAAGAGACAGATTCTGGTTGAGATTGCAGTATAGAGGTTACTGAATTCTCTTCCGTCCATGGGGTTGCTAAATCTACAACTACACATAGAAGTAGTTCCCTCCAAAAGGCTCTTATGCATCAGTGAATAAGAAAATATTCACACTGAAACAAGTAGGAAGGGCTGAGACACATTCTCACCATAAACTCATCCCTCGCACAGCATTATACAATTGTGAAGGAACTCACAACTCCTAGACTCTCCCTAAGGAGAGAAGAGTTTAGCCCCAACATCTAGCACCCCAACACTTAAGATTTCTGAAATTAAAACACCTAGCTCTGAAACTCAACAGGGCTTGTTTCTATGAGAGCCATAAGAAAAACAGCTTTTGGCTCTCTTCTGAGGACTCACTATGTCTAGCGCCCCAGGGCTCAGCACAGGGAGTAGACAGACACCTGTCCTCCAGCCTTTTCTTGAAAGAAGCTTATTTGTGTATCTTGAAAGCTACAAGTGATGTATCCAGGGATAAACTGTGAACCTCCTGATCCTCCTCAGGACCTGGAAGCCAGCACAAACATCCCTGTACTTTCCTTGTAGCCCATCCAAATCACTAATATCTCCTGGGCAGGAGCATCTGGCAATTCAGATTTTTGAGGCTGCCACCGAGAGAACAAACTCTAATTTCCTGGCTCTGCAGGCCAGAGGGACTTGAGCTTCTGGGTCTCACAGGTGTGAAGCAAACAAAGAAACAGTTCTTGACCAGCAGTCTCCCTAGGAGTCAGTATAAAAAGAGCCACAGAAACATCCAGCTCTCAGTTTTTCCCTGAAAGAGGTCTACATGCGTACTTTAAAAGCTGCTGCCTGAGGATCTGGCTTCCAATCAGCCTGCAGCTCTGTGCTGACTGAGACCCTCCCCCGTGGGATTCTAACAGGCCCTAACTCACCCTCAACCACTGGAAGAAACTAAGAACATAGTATTCATCTTGGAGAATCACAACAAGAACTAGGGTCTGATTGAATGATTAGGTTCATCTCTTACATGAGACCACTCTGTGAGAACTGGTAGAGTAATGAACAGAAACGGACAGAGCAAGTCAAGGAAAATTAAGAAACAGAGAAATAGTTTCCAAACAAAAGAACAAAACTAAAGACCAGAAAAGACCTTAAGTAAATGAAGATAAGTGATTTACAGGATACAGAGTTCAAAGTAATGTACATAAGTTTAGTTCAGTTCAGTCGCTCAGTAGTGCCTGACTCTTTACGACCTCATGAATTGCAGCATGCCAGGCCTCCCTGAGTTTACCCAAACTCATGTCCATTGAGTCAGTGATGCCATCCAGCCATCTTATCCTCTGTCGTCCCCTTCTCCTCCTGCCCCAAATCTCTCCCAGCATCAGGGTCTTTTCCAATGAGTCAACTCTTCTCATGAGGTGGCCAAAGTACTGGAGTTTCAGCTTTAGCATCATTCCTTCCAAAGAACATCCAGGACTGATCTCCTTTAGAATGGATTGATTGGATCTCCTTGAAGGGAGTCCAAGGGACTCTCAAGAGTCTTCTTCAACACCACAGCTCAAAATCATCAACTCTTTGGTGCTCAGCTTTCTTCACAGTCCAACTTTCACATCCATACATGACCACTGGAAAAATCATAGCCTTGACTAGACGAACTTTTTTTGGCAAAATAATGTCTCTGCTTTTGAATATGCTATCTAGGTTGGTCATAGCTTTCCTTCCAAGGAGTAAGTGTCTTTTATTTTCATGGCTACAATCACCATCTGCAGTGATTTTGGAGCCCAAAAAATAAAGTCTGACACTGTTTTCACTGTTTCCTTATCTATTTCCCATGAAGTAAGTGATGGGACCAGATGCCATGATCTTAGTTTTCTGAATTTGAGCTTTAAGCCAAGTTTTTCACTCTCCTCTTTCACTTTCATCCAGAGGCCTTTTAGTTCCTCTTCACTTTCTGCCATAAGGGTGGGGTCATCTGCATATCTGAGGTTATTGATATTTCTCCTGGCAATCTTGATTCCAGCTTGTGCTTCTTCCAGCCCAGCATTTCTCATGATGTACTCTGCATATAAGTTAAATAAGCAGGGTGACAATATGCAGCCTTAACATACTCCTTTTCCTATTTGGAACCAGTCTGTTGTTCCATGTCCAGTTCTAACTGTTGCATCCTGACCTGCATATAGGTTTCTCAAGAGGCAGGTCATAGGATGTTCGCCAAAACCAGAACAATGCATGGATAGAGAGAAAATATAAACATAAAACCAAAAAGAAAATCTCCATCACTATCATATCAAATTGAAATGCCATGTTTTGGTTACTCATCCCTAGAAGTGTATGCTACATGAGGATTTGGCAAATTACAATATAACTGGTTACATTCCAAAAAAATGACATTTAAAAGCATCTGAAAAAAGCAAAAATGGCTGAAACAACCGTATGTCAGATGAAGTACTAAAATGTTGATTTTTAACAAGGAGCAATTGGAATGTATTGCCTGGTAGCTGACTGTAGTAGCTTTAGTATGAAAGAGTGAGAAGATCAAAGAAGAAAAAAAGGAAGTGAGAAAATCTGGAAAGTATTATATTCCAATTGTAATTAGCTCATTAACTGAGGTGTCATGTATAAATATGATCTCTTGATAAAATAATCAAAAATTAAGTAAAAAATGGGATTATAGAAACTATCTTTAAAGATTATTTAAGGGGATCTTCCGAACCCAGGGTCAAACTCAGGTTCCCCACATTCTTTACCATCTGAGCCACTGAAGAAGCCCTCCTATGATAAATTAATCAAAAATTAAGGATAAAAATTTTGAAAAAAACAACAAAAAAGACAAGTTAAATAAATTGGAAAATGACAACTGGAATCTCCTAGTAAATTTTGACTACTAGTTATTATAAATGCCAAATTAAAAGTGATGTGCTTTTTGAGAAATTGGCAAAAAATTCCTTGGTATAATATAAAAAACGTAAAAATGGGATTATAGAAACTTTCTTCGGTGATTATTTAACAATAATCAATGTAAACTAAAATATACCCTTATGATATTCTGAATTTATCTTATTAATGATTATAAACTCTCTTTTTTCTGAGTATTATACACATTTAACACAAATTGTGGCAACCAAATAAGTATTTTAAAGCAACGCTTTTTTTTTTTTTTTTTGAAAACTGGTAAATTGGTCATTTTATGAATTGGCCTGCTTTCATATTAATTCCCTTTTATAATGCAGCACGTAACAGGAGCTTAAGTGGAATCTGTGGATTTCTGTTAATCCAGTAGTCATTTATTTCACTCTTTTGCATAGCTCTATTATATTAACAGACTTAGAAAAATAAGCACCATCAGCTAACAGTCAAAAAAGACAAAAAGAAATGATCACTGGATTTGTTTGGTTTCTAGTGAGATTACAAATTATGAATGAAAAATCATAACAATTGTATTAAGTAAATTGTTTCTAATGGTTCTGCCCTTGCTGAACAGTTCTCAAGGAAACTTCCTTCAACTGATTGACATGAACGTGGCTCATCCTCTTCCTAGACTGTGACCCTTTAAGAACAGTCTGGAGGGACACAAACATAAAGAGACTTCTATGGCAGAAGGTGAAAAGTGCCTCAGAATGAGGATATGAGAACACAGAAGAGGTGAATGTAGTCCAGGCTATATACCCTGATGTTAAAGGGAAGGCTTCCCTGGTGGCTCAGATGGTAAAGAATCCACTTGCAAAGCAGGAAACTCAGGTTCAATCCCTGGGCTGGAAAGATCCCTTGGAGAAAGAAGAATGGCTACCCACCCTAGTATTCTTGCCTGGAGAATTACATGGACAGAGGAGCCTTGGCAGGCTACAGTCCATGGGGTCACTAAGAGTCAGATATGATTGAGTGACTAACATTTTTTCACTTTTTTCACTTTTCATAGAGAAAATGATGTCTGAGCTTTCAATTATAATTCCTATGAAAAAATTAAAAAGTATTGTGATATAGTGATCAAAGTAAGTTTTTTTTTTTAGTTTTATGAGTTTAGATAACTTAGTATAGAGATAGATTAATAAAAATTATAACATGCCACTATAAAAATACCTTATTTCTGTTCTTCAAATCTAAAGGTCTCTGAAAAATCCAGCTTTTATTTTTCACTAAGATTAGTTTAAATGCATTTAGCAGCAAAACCTGAACTAAATAGATATGTTTGTTGGATAATACTAATTTGTTTTATGGATTATTTGATGGAATATATGCCTAGAACCTACCAAGGGAAATATATAATTAATCGGATATTTATCATGTTTCCTTTATATATATTATTTAAGTCTGAGTATTGTCAGCAAATATTTAGGGTAGGAGATTATAGACTTATGGTATAATAACACAGCATCCTGCTTCAAAACACCCTTTGTCATCCTTATCTTCTACCAAAATATTTTCTCAAGTAAGCTTGGTGGACTTAACTGAGTTACCAGCCCACAGAATTCTTAAATTACTCTGAGGCTAATTCAAATGAAATATCACAAATATTACTATCTGAGGATCTTTTTATTGCAAATCATTAGCCCTGAGTTGTGACTGTTGCAGTAAGAGGCATAAAAAAGAATTTAAAACTTCATTCTAGGAATAAATTTTCCACTTCAAGAAATATGTTCCACTGAGACAGGCCCAGGACATTAATATGAAAATTTAACCAAGGCTTCTTGGTCTTTTGCCCTTCGTTTACTGCATAGCCTGGCATAGGATATATTCTTATACCTACTTCTCAATATCTGAATTAGTATGTGGCTCTGAAATTAAAAGATGCTTACTCCTTGGAAGGAAAGTTATGACCAACCTAGATAGCATATTCAAAAGCAGAGACATTACTTTGCCAACAAAGGTTCGTCTAGTCAAGGCTATGGTTTCTCCTGTGGTCATGTATGGATGTTAAAGTTGGACTGTGAAGAAGCCTGAGCGCCGAAGAATTGATGCTTTTGAACTGTGGTGTTGGAGAAGACTCTTGAGAGTCCCTTGTACTGCAAGGAGATCCAACCAGTCCATTCTGAAGGAGATCAGCCCTGGGATTTCTTTGGAAGGAATGATGCTAAAGCTGAAACTCCAGTACTTTGGCCACCTCATGTGAAGGGTTGACTCATTGGAAAAGACTATGATGCTGGGAGGCATTGGGGGCAAGAGGAGAAGGGGACGACAGAGGATGAGATGGCTGGATGGCATCACTGACTCTATGGACGTGAGTCTGAGTGAACTCCAGGAGTTGGTGATGGACAGGGAGGCCTGGCATGCTGTGATTCATGGGGTCTCAAAGAGTCGGACACGACTGAGCGACTGATCTGATCTGATCTGATCTGAAAAGTAGAAGAAATGATCCTTTGGTATACTGAGTGTAGACCTGTCAATATTAAGTAATGCCTTTTCTAGGAAAAAATATTGCTCTCTTGTCAGAGTAGTATTTTTTCTAGGCAAATAAACTGCTTCATGAATTGAAACATTATCACTTAGACATCTTTATATCACTTTTTTTTTCAGAATGAAAAACTGATATTCATATGCAATGATTTGGGACATTGTTAATGAGGATTGGGAGCAGAGAGGTCTTTTGACAACACTTTTCAGTGGAAAATGCACATCCTCCTAAGTCTAACTTAGAAAGCAGTGCATATAAAATAGCGAATAAGATCATTTGCTTAAAACCTAAACTAAGACTTCATTCCTGTAAAATTGATAGAAAATATCACAAAGACACAGACCTCCATATGCTTTAAAAAGCTTCAAAATATATCTCAAAAATAACATGGTCATAAGTGGCAATTATAGATTTTGCCCTTAGTTCCTAGATTCCTATTCTTTAACCTTATAGAAATCAAAGTCTTTATTCACAGCACATCTTGTTTTTCCTGGAAGCACAAAAGATAACTAAGTGAACTGAGTGGCTGAGACCTGACAGCATAATTGCCTCACAGTTTATGCCAGTGTCCTTACTGATCTCTTTGCATTGACACTTGACCCTCCCACCCCAGGTTGTTCTCTTTCATCCCTAACAAATCTATATGATTTTGACTGTAGAATTTGGATTCCTAGTTCTAGGACTAATAGCTGCCCTATCAAATGTCTGTCTGTTGATCCTGAGCATATTTTCAGATATCAAATGTCTGAAAGTGGTGTTTTTGGAACTTTGGGATGTATTATAATCCCTAAGTATCTCTATCATAAGAATGATCAACATCACAAGAAATCCAATGGTAAGAACAATTGTGGCAGAATCTGGACTTCATCCTAATGGGTTTGAACAACATCTTCTTTTAAAGTGTTTTTCCTAATTCTAAATGTTCTCTCCTCATCTTTGAATCTGAAGAAAGATGCAGACAGAACCCTCAGAGACTTTACCAACTGAGGGATGTCAGGTCTAACTGAAGACGTGAAGTGTGTATTTTCTATACAACACTGTCACCCACTCATTGCCATTACATTGTGAGTTTACTGGACAGTGATTTCACCTCTGCATCCCTATCACTTTCATCAGCATCTACCAAATAAACACTAGAAACTTGTTAGATAAAAAATGTATTGAACTTCCCTGGCAATCCAGTGATTAAGAATCTGCCTGCCAATGCACAGGACACAGGTTTGATCCCTGGTCTGGGAAGATCCTACATGCCAAAAAGCAGCTAAGCTTGCATACCCTAGAGCCTGTGCTCAGCAACAATGAGAAACCCATGTGCCACACCTAGAGAAAGTTAGTGTACAACAACCAAAATCCAGCACAACCAGAAATAAATACGTAAATATATAAAATTTTTAAGTCATGAAAACATTTTAGAATTATATACTATTATAGCCAAATGAAATCATAAATATAAGCTAATCCAACCTCTGAATTTCACAGAAAATAAAAAATTATGACATCTTACTAGATTTGCAGAAGGAGCCTTCTGTAAATAATTCAGTTGATCAGGGTTATCATTTAAAAATCTCTAATTTGTAAATCTAGTGTTTCCTTATAATATGTTGATTATTTGATATAAATATATTTTCCAGTTTTAGTTTATAAACAATTGTTTCACACTTTGAGAGTATACTTGCTTTTCTTTATTCATACTGCTATCATGAAACCATTTAAAATCCATTTTCTCTTCCTTCCTTTAGTGCCCTAGTTTTCATATCTGAGTTTGAGCTCTGGTAATGGGGGTGCCCAACAAATTTCAATATTTTTTCTAAGCTCCAGAGTATTTTTACAGCCTACTTCTTGATGTTATATAAGATTATAGTTCCCTTGATTGAATAAAAGGCCTCAGAGTATCAGCATGGCATGTGATGGCAACACATAGTCAAACTAACAAGTGTATATATTATCTTCACATTGCTATTCTTTTATAAACTATATATATTATATCTATAATTATAAATTATTATTTACATGTATATACATATATATAATGTATATAAATATACATATATTTTATATATATATATAAATCTTCCCTGGTGGCTCAGGCAGTAAAGAATCTGCCTACAGTGCATGAGACCTGGGTTCAGTCCATGGGTCGGGAAGATCCCCTGGAGAAGGGAATGACAACCCACTCTAGTGTTCTTGCCTGGAGAATTCCATGGACAGAGAAGCCTGATGGGCTATAGTCCATGGGGTCACAAAGAGTCGGACATGACTGAGTGATTAACACTTTCACTTTTAAGTAAAAACAATTTTATTATACTTAGCTCAGCTCTTTAATCCTTTTTGATAAAATAATTATTTATATGTGTATAAATGTCTGTTTAAATATATAATTTGCAATGGATGAAAACATCTTTTGTGGTTGAGCAATATGATATTACTCCATGGACTTTAATTTCAGAATGGAATAGTTTACCTGAAAACAATAATTACAGGAGAACTTCACATATACTGAATAAGAAAAGAAAATGAAAAGCCCATAATGGGATAATTCCTCCTTTAGGATTTTCCCCTTAGTCTTAAAAAAGATATATACATGTAGCTTTATGTATTATGTGATATTAATATGGTAGTAAAATCAGCACGGCCACAGGTTAGGAGCATATCATTATTCCTAAGGGTAAAGCCCTCTTTTTATTATCTTCTTCTAGCTATGTGTCAACTGAATTCATATCACCACATTTTCTCTTTATGGCTCTCCCTCGCCTTCTCATTTTTCTTACAAGGCAAGAAAAATGAAGCTGTTTCTGTTTATAAAGACACCTTAATAATTCTCATTTATATATCTTCCTTCCTCCACATTAATATTCATAAATCCCAAATCTAACTAGTAATAGTTCATTTCCATTACAATAAGCATAATCCTTTCATATTTGTCCTTCTCAACCACACTTTTTATATCTTCTCCTTTCTACTCCCTCTGTATACTTGTCCCTAGATACAGAGTTTAAATTCCTTCTTGTAAGACTTTCATTTTCCTTCTGAAAACTCTTTTCAACACCTGTGCCATTTGTCTTTTTCTCTAAAACACTTTTAGTTAAAATTCATCTCATTTTGTAGGTAACTGAAAAATGATTTGCTGAGTTCCACAGTACTCCCTTGCAGCCCATCTCCCTCCTCTATCATATCTAGTTCTCAGTCAAATAGTTTCACATTTCATTCTAATATAGAGGACATAACATTTATTGAGCTACAATTTTGTCTCTTGTGTATTTGTGAGGCAGACACATTCATTTTACAAAGAAAGAGGTTAAGTCATTTAAAATTTCAGAAAGGTTAAGTACTTTGTTCAATTTCTCATGACCAGCAAATGTCTAAATGCTGAACACCATAACATAGAGCTGTAATGTTATTCATATTTATCTCTCACTTTATTTAAAAGTCTCAGTTTTTTAAGTTTCAACTAATGTGATTGCCTGATTTTTTTCTAAACTGGTCATATTCTCCAGCAAATTTTATAAACTGACACCTCAGATTGCATGACTCTGTGATCTGATCAGGGTAGGGCACAAATAACATATGTTTCCTCACTAGTTTTGGACAATATACATTTACTTATATATTTGCCATATTTTTCTCACCTTGCTCCACTGAAGATTTGAAACAGATTTTTATCAATTTTTTCTAATGCATTATTTTGCCAAAATATTTAAATTTTGAATAATATAGTGATCATTTGCTGACTAATAATAGTATTTCTTTACATTAGCCTCATAGGTATTTGAATTTTCTAGATATTTTTTTCACATAAGTGATTATTACAATAGTTGTCTGTAGTCTTTTCCATAAAAAATGATACGAACAAATAGAGAATCTTCTAATGAATTTTTTTTTCATTTAAGTGTTATATTCTAACATTATAATCAAATTTGGTCAATCTGCTTGATTCATTTATTTTATAATATTTAAAATTTTATGCATTCCTCTCCTTAATATAGAAAAAAGTAACTGAAATAACTATAATTTTAATATTTTTCCTTAGACTATTTGAAATTAATCCTTCCATATAATTTTCAATTCTAGGTCTTCTGGGGCAATGGATGTATGGAACTGAAGCAAAGGTATATTTAAACATTGTCTGTGCTTTTTTCTCTCAGAAAATGAGATTTTAGTGTGGATCTTTAGGATATCACATGGAGCTGCAAAGCTCTTAGTTAACTTTAGAAATAATCCTGATAGGCTATAACAACAGTAACTTCTACAAATGTCAAGTAGCTTAAGGAGTCAGTTTGCCCAAGAACTAAATATATAAAAACTACTAAGGAAACTAAGGGAAAAGGCTATGGTTTTTCCAGTAGTCATATATGGATGTTAGAGTTGGACTGCAAAGAAAGCTGAGCACCGAAGAATTGATTTTGAACTATGGTGTTGGAAAATTGATTTTGAACTATGGTGTTGGAGAAGACTCTTGTGAGTCCCTTGGACTGCAAGGAGATCCAACCAGTCAATCCTAAAGGGAATCAGTCCTGAATATTCATCGGGACTGATGTTGAAACTGAAACTCCAATCCTTTAGCCACCTGATGCGAAGAGCTGACTCACCTGAAAAGACCCTGATACTGGGAAAGATTGAAGGCAGAAGGAGAAGGGGACGACAGAGGATGAGATGGTTGGATGGCGTCACTGACTCAATGGACATAAGTTTGAGTAAACTCCAGGAGTTGGTGATGGACAGGGAGGCCTGCTTGTTGCAGTCCATGGGGTGTCAAAGAGTCGGACGTGACTGGGCGACTGAACTGAACTGAAGGAAACTTCAGAGATAGAACGTGCAAAAAATTCTGTACCAGTAATATGTTTTTACATAATTCATTTCCATTTGTGATAAATAAAGATTTAAATAATGAGTAGGGCATCCCTGGTGGATCAGACAGTAAAGAATCTGCCTGCAATTCAAGAGACTTGGGATCGATTCCTGAGTCAGTTTTATCCCCTGGAGAAGGAAATGGAAACCCAATACAGTATTCTTGTCTGGAGAATTCCATGGACAGAGGAGCCTAGTGGGCTATGGTCCATGGGGTCACAGAGAATGGCGAGGTACAGTCTATGGGGTCACAAAGAATTGGACAGGATGGAATGACTAATACTTTAGTATAGATAATTATTAAAAAAAATACAGTGAAAATGCAAGTATTAGAATCAGCATCCATGGCTGTTTCTAGAAAATATTTGATTGATTTTCTTCATTTTTTGTCATAAGTAGATGGAATTGCCTGATTTAAAATGATTTGCAAGTGTATAGCATATGTTGTTAAAAGATTAAAAATAGCAAGTAAAGGACAAAAATAGAAATGTCATGCTCAAGTTACTTGTCAATAGAAATGCAGTGAAATTTTTGGGGAGAAACTTTTATTTTAGATGAGAAGATGAGAATAATTTTTATGCTCATTTTAATTATGTTCAGCCATTTTTTTTAAATTTTATTTTATTTTTAAACTTTACATAATTGTATTAGTATTGCCAAATATCAAAATGAATCCGCCACAGGTATACATGTGTTCCTCAGCCATTTTTGAAGAAAGAATAAATAAGCTTTTATCAATTATAGTAAATGTATAAACATAATAGAAATATCTAAATTATTTCACTTATTTTAAAAACATTGTAATTTCTTATATATATTCTTATATAAATGTCCCTAAAGATATGCTTTAGGCTACATATTTCATAAAATTTTCATCCTGCTTTAATTTTTTATAGAGGATCAAAGTTATAATAATATTTCTGTCACTAATTTTACAGTAATATTGTTTTCCTATAAGTTATCATTAGCTGGCACTGAAAAATACTCCTTTTTTAAAAGCTATGTTTATAAAAATATAATATTTCATTGAATATTGTTATATAAGATATACAAGTGAATGATCCATTTTTCTTAATCAGAAAGTAAGAGCCAGAGTAAAGAAATAGCTGCTGTTTATGTCTAGTAGAGACTGAAGCACTGAGGCTGCAAATACTATAGGAGGACAAGAGGGAGATTTCAAGCTGTATTTGTCAAACTTCATTATTTTTGATGGGCTATGTCAGAGTCAGGGTTAGAATTGGTATGGAATCTGCAATCAAAACTCCAGCCAAAAGGAAAGCCAGGAAGTTGCTCAGGGAGACTGTATGTAGGATGTAGCTAAGTTTTGAGTGATAGTTCCTCAACTATAATAATTGTTAATGATTCAAATATGCAACAGTTATGTTTGAATACTTGCCTAACTGGACTTAATCAGTTATAGAAACTATTATATTTAAAACTGTCCTTAATGAAGTCTTTAAAAATCCATCATGCCCTATAGATTAGAACAAATCTGCAGAATAGATTTTCAAGAGCTGGCAGCTTCTATAAAGTCTAACAAATGAAAGTTTTAGAATTTAGTAATATATATGAGACTATCTGAAATAAAAAGAAATGGCTTGTCCATGGTACTTTCACACACAGGAGTTCTTTGTACATAAGGTGTAAACCTATCAGAAAGAAACCTGATAACCCATAAAATCAGTGGCCTTGCAAATAGGAGAATATACAGGTGATAGCACAGATAAAATAGAAATTAGGAGAAAGTGGACCAAGGACGGAGAAGGCACTGGCACCCCACTCCAGTACTCCTGCCTGGAAAATCCCATGGACGGAGGAGCCTGGTAGGCTGCAGTCCATGGGATCGCTATGAGTCGGATAAGACTGAGTGACTTCACTTTCACTTTTCTCTTTCATGCATTGGAGAAGGAAATGGTAACCCACTCCAGTATTCTTGCCTGGAGAATCCCAGGGACGGGGGTAACCCTACGGGGCTGCCGTCTATGGGGTCGCACAGAGTCGGACACGACTGAAGTGACTTAGCAGCAGCAGCAGCAGACCAAGGACAATAAAGAGAGAAAGCCTAAATCATTTTTTCCTAATAGACAGATTTCATATGAAATGTCACATATAAAATTCCTGAAGGAAACTGAAGTGATTTTCAATTCTAGACTAACAAGGAGACATGAAAAATGGATTTAAATATGGAGATGCCACAGAAAAAATACATGGAATCTCTATGTCAAAGGTAGTTGTATTAATTGTCTATTGCTATGTAACACATCACCCCACAACTTTAGTGACTTTAACAATGACAAATTTTTGTTGTCTTACAGATTCTTCTACTCAGGAATCCTTTGTTGGGTAGATCTGCATCAAGGTTTCTCAGGAACTTGCAGGCTAGCTGTTGACTGTATAGGTACAGTCTCATGGTGGTGGTGCTGGAGGGGATGATTCTAAACTCACATTATTCATCTTGTTCTGTTACCATCTGTGCTTCTCTAACATGCTGCTTCACAACATGTCAGCTAACTTCTCCCAGAGTAAGCAATTTGAGAAGGAGCCAGAGAGCCTAAGAAGGATCCCATGGTCCTTTAATAAACTAATCTTAAAAAGGACATTCCATCCCATCAGTTCTAATGAACAGAATACAACTGCCCAGCATACATCCACAAGGAGGGAATTAAACACGGGGTGAATACCACGAGGCTGGGATCACAGAGCTTCCTTTCATGATAGACATTGGTAATAATCTCTGAATTGTACTATGGGCAATCTGATCACTAAGACTAAGAGGAAAACCAAAGACAGAGGAAGGAAATCAACATTTAATGTGAGCAGCACATAAGACGGAGAAGACAATGGCAACCCACTCCAGTACTCTTGCTGGAAAATCCCATGGACAGAGGAGCCTGGTAGGCTGCAGTCCATGGGGTCCTGAAGAGTTGGACATGACTGAATGACTTCACTTTCACTTTTCACTTTCATGCATTGGAGAAGGAAATGGCAACCCACTCCAGTGTTCTTGCCTGAAGAATCCCAGGGATGGGGGTAACCCTAGGGGGCTGCCATCTATGGGGTCACACAGAATCGGACACGACTGAAGCAACTTAGCAGCACCAGCAGCAGCATTCTAAAAAAATACAAGCCATGCACTGAGTCCTGATGCATGAGACATGATGTTCCAGGCATAGGCTTGAACATTTTATTCTCTCACTTAATTAGAACATTAATTCAGAGGAGTGTTATTATGGAATATATTGTATTCAACTTTCTAACATCCATTATTATCACAGTGGACTAATTTAAGCCAATTATCATAACTCCAATTCCTTTGCTGACAATCAGTTCGGGACTGGGTTATGATCCATTTTTGGAGAATGATTTGTGGAAAGTCTACTGCAGTCATCTGGAACAGACTTTTTCTTTCATGAGAGAGAGGGGAAAAACAAGATGTCTCTTCTCCCCCTAGACTTTGTCACATTTGCATATAATGCTTTAGAAAAGCTAGAAATTACTGCATTATATTAGCGAAAGGATGAGCTCAACATCAAAGATAGATAATTATTTTCTATTTATTTATGTTATTGCAATACTTTCAAAATAATTTCAGCCTAAGATGAAAATACTTTATGAATTCTCAATTTTGCCAAAAACAAGAGTTTTTACTGAAAAGTTATTTTTCTCTCCTCTTTATCACTAATTCTAGAAGAAAAATATTGATTAAAATCAAAGCTGTATTAAATTTTCTCTTTTCCTGCAAGATGGAAAAAATATGTTATATCGCTTTAACCTCTAAATTGAGAAAGAAGTGCAAAAGTGTAAAGGCAGTAGGTTGGTGGTATAAAATTAACAACTTGGCATCTGTAGCAGATATCTACTTACTGCCAGACATTTACCGAAAGAAAAACATTCTTTGCTGTCAAATTTTATTAGAGATTGCACTGAACTAGGAAAAGGTCTCCTAGGAATATTTCTTGCTTGACAAGAAATGAACACAGTGTCATTTCACTTTCTGTTTGTGGAAAGACAAAAATCAACACTTGCTTCGGTAATTGTGTTATATTCAGAGTTCAGACATTCTATCTATCAAAAATAAATTGTGGAATGTGATATAGCATCAAGCAACAACTGCAACAACCCACTATTAAATCCTTGGTATTAATATATTAATATTACTTAATTATATATAATAAATATTAATAAATTAATATATATGGAGCAAAATACTGAACTGGAGAAATTGTGGGGACCCAATTATGATGGCAATGTGGGAATGAAAATAGACAGTATGCTTTCCAAGGCATTCCTCTGGACTTGCATGGTACAGTGCTGGGCATTGGGATTCAGTGTCTGGAGAAAAGAACTGTCATCTCTTCAAACACTATCACAGTAGCCCTTTTGTTTGCTGTTATGATGGTCCTTTCAACCACTCAATAGTCACTGGAGGACTACTATGCACATATTATTATAATAGATGCATTTCAATTCCAGCAGCTCACATTTTGCTGTTCTGTATTTAATCCTCATCTTATTTGATGCTATATAATAAACACTCATGTTCAACAATGATCTAAGTAGAGTACAGCAAAAAAAAAAAAAAAAAATTTAGTCACTCAGTCATGTCCAACTCTTTGTGACCCCATGGATTGTAACCCACCAGGCTCCTCTGTCCATGGAATTTTCTATGCAAGAATACTGGGTTGGGTTGCCATTCCCTTCTCCAGGAGATCTTCCTGACCCGGGGATTGAACCCAGGTCTCCTGTATTGCAGGCACATTCTTTCCCCATTGAGCCACTAGGGAAGCCCAAGAGTATGGCAAGGGGAGTCTGAATTTACTGTTAAATATTCTATTTCTAAGGATATATTGACTTTAAGTAGCACATTAACTTTAATTAATAGGGATAAATACAGTGGTTGTACTGTACCAGATATTTTTGTACATTTTATGCCTTGCAATTAATTATATTTCACTTTTCATTCCTGACTTAACATGCTAGACTGTGGAACAGTTAAAGTACAGAAACAAAACAAAGCAACAAACAACAATAGAAAACTAAGTAATATGATATTTTTCTATAATTTGCTCACTAACAGCTGTATTACTACAACAAAAAAAAAGTTAGTTGCTAATCATGTCCAACTCTTTGTGATCCCATGGACTGTGACCCACCAGGCTCCTCTGTCCATGGAATTTTTTCTTCTACCTTAAGAATATAATGTACGCTGCAAATGGCCATCGTCATGTATATTTCTCAAAGTTCATACTTTCTAACTTCTAAATGTGCATTATTTGAACATTTTTCAATGTCTTTGAACACCTGCAGTTCACTTGCAGTCTTTGGTATTGAAGACTATGCACAGACGCCTTTTCTTCTATAGCATCTAGATTACTTTATTTTAGATAAGTAATATCTTAGAAGAAATAATTTAATTCCTTCTTTCCTGAATTTTCTCCCCTTCCATCTGTCCCTTGCTTGTGTAGATGAACTACAACCTTTCTCATTTTTTCCATCTCAGGGTGTTAAACCTCCAGGTTCCTCATCAGATCACACTCCATGTTCTAAACCAACTTTGAACCATTTTGACTTTTTTCCCTCTGTACTTCAGTTCACCATCTTTCTATTCTCCACTCAAAATTATAAATCAGACTGTTTTCTCTTCCTTTATAAAGTAAATCAGGCAACCCTTTTCTCTCGGCCTCTTACTTAGAAAAATCATTATCCATATTTTTGTCACCATCAGTGCATCACAGAGGCAGCATGGCTTAGTCGAAGAACTTAGGAAATAACTAGGAAGCAATCTATATCGTTATTGTCTATACTTTTAATCAGAATAGTTAGTGAAATTCTGCCATATAGAATCTTTTTGGTAGTGGTAGATCTATAAGATACAGAAGAACAAAAACATATTCTAATATATAGTGAATGATCCTCACTCCTTTCCCCTTAGAAATGTGACAGAAATCATGGGAGGCATGGCATGAAAAATAGACCGAGATTTCAATGGAAATGTGAAATTGGAGCTAAGGATGAGTAGCAGAAATATGTCCGCTCATTGTGATAATTCCAAAATGTGCTGTCAGATGGCTTGCGTTTCCACAAGTTATTGAAAAATGATCTACTGAGTTGAACAGTAACCCTTCTCCTCTCCTCCTTCCACAAAAAGTATGAATGTGACCTTACATGGAAGTAGGTTCTTTGCAGATGCGACCAAGTTAAGATATGGTCATACTATACTAGAGCTGGCACTAATCCACTGGTTAGTTTCTTATAATCATAAAAGGGGAAATTGGACACAAAAACACAGGGAAAAGGCCATATGATGATGAAGGCAGATATTGAAATTACACAGTAGCATACAGGGGACTGCCAGAAATTTTCAGCAGATTTCCAGAATCTTGAAGAAACAAAGAAGGATCCTCTCCTACAGGCTTCAGAGAGAACACAGCTTTGCCAATACCTTGATTTCAAACTTCCAGCCTCACAGAACCATGAAAGAATCAATTTCTGTAGTTTAAAGCCACTAGTTTCTTTTAGCAGCCCTAGGAAACTAATGCAAGTGTCACTAGACATACTATACTGAAGAGTATATAAAATGACACAGGTCTGTATTCTGAATCAAAAAGGTGTACTCATGTCTTAGCTATACCACTAAGTACTGAGGCTTTAGGTAAGTTATAAATCCTCATCAATCTTAATTTCCTCATGTGGAAATGGAATAAAAATTACATCTACATTTGTAGCATGAAGAAAGGATAATGCAGATAAAGTACATGTCACACTGTCTATCCTACTGTAGAAGTTCTGCAATTCTTACCTATAGATTTACTCAAATACAATGACCCCATCAGAGTGCTCCTGAAGGTCAGAGGCACACCCAGTGAAATGACACTTAAGAAATAAAACAAAACCAATGAATTTCTTTGTTCTCTCCCACAGAACAGCTGGCACTTCTGATATGAGCATGCTGCTCTACACACTGACACATTTTCACACCAAGTCATCCCAGCAACATGCACTGCAATACTTCTCAGATGCATATAATTCTTCCCAGCAGCACTCTTGAATCTTCATTCAATCTTCTTGAAAATGGGGAGTTACATGATGCATAATATATGAATGCGATTGGAGGGAAGTTAATAACTTTTTTCCCCTTTTCCCCTTTGCAGTACTACCACCATTAAATTCAGATTTGTATATTTTTATGATCTCAAGGTATGTGTACCCAGTGAACACACTGCCTTGCCCACAACTGAGTCTCAATTATTTATCAAACAGGAAAGATATACACAAAATTAGGATCTATAAGCTACAATTACTCAGAGATGTTACAGAAGCAGGAAGAGTTCGCCAGTATCCATCAGAACTCGAGCTCTATTAATGTTTCTTAGGCTCAGTGTGTGTAAAAAATCATCTGAAGCCCAGTTTTGGTCTCAAGGGACTGTAGTTCATAAAGTCAGAGCTGGGCCCAGAAAACTGATATTTCAAAATGTTTTTCAGGTGATACTGTTGCAAGTAGTCTGAAAGTCACATTTTGAGATAGATCTGCTGCTGCTGCTGCTGCTAAGTCGCTTCAGTCGCGTCCAACTCTGTGAGACCCCATAGACGGCAGCC
>NW_011494944.1:1908210-1908352 GCF_000754665.1 Bison bison bison | reverse complement strand
TACAAGTGCAAGGGTGTTCCATAGGGAGAGAGTCAGAACCTATATGACTTTATCAACCTAAGGCTATCTTCCATTTATCCTAGAAGAGCTCATTCCATTGCTTCCATTTTGGGGGCATTATAGATGCTCAAGTGGGCTCCAA
>NW_011494944.1:1883429-1908110 GCF_000754665.1 Bison bison bison | reverse complement strand
CGGCAGCCCACCAGGCTCTGCTGTCCCTGGGATTCTCCAGGCAAGAACACTGGCGTGGGTTGCCATTTCTTTCTCCAATGCATGAAAGTGAAAAGTGAAAGTGGTCACTCAGTCGCGTCCGACTCGTAGCGACCCCACGGACAGCAGCCCACCAGGCTCCTCCGTCCATGGGATTTTCTAGGCAAGAGTACTGGAGTGGCTTGCCATTGCCTTCTCCGTGAGATAGATCGCTCTGTATGAAATAGTCATCTACAGTTCTGCTTTAGGGATAATTTTGAAAAATATATGAAGGTATTAATATTTAACAACATCCATTTTAGTTTTAAGTTCTTAGACCAAAATATCCTACATACCATTCTTATATTCCCATCCCCCATTCAATTAAATGAGATACACCTGCAAAATGTCCTCAAACTGTTATCTACATGGTTACTTTGCAAAAAGTATAATATAGGAAATAAACTTCTCAAATCAGAGTTTCACTGGTACCTTCATGTCAGTCTTAGAATCTACTAGCTCCTGCAGCCCCATTTTAAGGGTGGCTCTTAGCCATTGCTACACATTAGAATTATGTGTACAGCTTTAAAATATCCCCACCTCAAGACCAATTAAATCGGATTTTCTGGTTCAGTCCCAGGGGATGGGGAGTCCTAAATTAGTTCCAGTGTGTAGCCAGGGTTGAGAACCACAGCTTGAACTGAAGATTTTTCAGAGGCTATATGACTGATATCTCTGCTTGACAATAAGAAAATCCCTGTGATTTTGAACCCTCTGGTTTTCTGGAATTTGTGTAATGTCAGAATTCTTCACAGTGTAGGTAGATTCCAAATTTCAGAAACAATGTTCAGGAAAAGAGTGGATTCCTACAGAAGTCTAAGGACAAAAATGCTATAATTCTCATATAATAGTTTAGGATCACAAGAAGAATGAGAGATGTTAAAAAAAGAAAAACTATGACAGAACTCTAGGCTGTCTGAGACCTCTCTTCTAATAGAAAAAAAAAAGGAAATTTTCTTTAAATCAAAATTTTTAAGTTATATTTCATATGTTAAGATTTAGATACTGAATATATTTTGGCTTAAAATGAATTATTCTTATGAAATGAATCAATATCACTTTGTGATCATCAGTGAGGCCCAGATTTATAAATAATTTTTAGTTCATACTTTTAACTACATATTTTCATCCTCAGAAAGTTTAAATAGTTAAGTCTATCATGATTGAAATCTGACCCCAGGGGCCTCAAATGAAAAACACATGTATCCTTGCATATCTCTCCATGAGAGCACTTGAATAGAAAAGAATCCAGTGATAAAAGACTCTGAGTTTAGCAGTTTCAAGGTAAGATGGGTGAGAAGAGAATTGATTTTGCTCCAACAAATTGGACTAAGATGTGGGCATGGCTATGT
Source organism: Bison bison bison (assembly GCF_000754665.1). NCBI lineage: Eukaryota > Metazoa > Chordata > Mammalia > Artiodactyla > Bovidae > Bison > Bison bison. The sequence goes on along the minus strand of NW_011494944.1, from coordinate 1,906,701 downwards.
GTCAGGAAGAACTATTAGAGCCCCAATCTATTCAGTCTACTGGAATCTAATCTAAACAGGAAATAAAGTTTAGGGAAGTTTGAGATAAGCTGTCTTTAAATCTTTTATCTATTTTATAAGTTATGTTCTTACATATCTTTGCCTCTTACCCAGAACAAGTATATCTTTACTTAATAGTTTTAATAAATAAGTGGAAGGGGGATAAATAAATGCTTGTTATATACAGTAAAAAAAAAAAAAAATTGCGTGATGTTTTCATTAATTTCTTCTGGTAACAAGGAAAAGACCCACTTTATCTCAGAGAAACTTGACCTGGATGACCACACAGAAACATCCTGAAAGCAAAAGTTCCAAGGAAAATGTTCAAGATAATCTATATCTACTCAATATACCTTAAGCCAGTCTATATGCACTTGATCTACTGGTCAAAAAATAATCAGTAAATAAGTTATTTGGGGTTATTTTTAGAGTTCTATATGGAGTATTTTGGCATAATGCAGATTTATATTTTAATATAAATCTCCATTTATTTGTTCTAAATAATTTCATCTAAGTAATATTGACAGTGACTTATCATCTGATATTTTTAAGACTACTACATAGAACTTCCTGAAGAGGTTTTAACACTCACCCTTTTAACCTTACAATAATGATGGTACAAGCTGTGATTCTCTCATCAACAGATATCTTTGCATCATGGTAGGTATATTAATAGTTAGATTATGAGATTGTTACTGGTGGCATCACAAAGTATCTTGTAACTACTGGGATTATAAAATAATTACATGAGCAAGACATCAATCTCTAACAGATTGGATATACCCAAGAAAGTGTGGTCTGTAAAAATTTTATCTTTGATGTCTAATTTCTAAAAATTCTATGGGAGAAAACCACTTTGGAATACATTCCTAGTGTCAAGGAACCAAACCAAGGTGTCAGGATAAACTTGTCACTTTGGAAATGTTCCGGGACCACTCTACAAATTCTAAAAGCTACCAATCGTTATAAAAAGAAGGAAACAATTTTCTAAAGGTGAGAAAATCCATAAGTTACATCAATTTTCTGGGAAGCTTTGGCTGGGACAAATGGTATATTTGACCTTTCAGGGATTATAAACTCTACAAACTCTGAAATCAATTTAAACACCTTTTTAAGGTATATATCTTTATATAAATATGCAGTTTTTTATATTTTCAGATATTTAGTAATATCTAAAGTCATTGTATATTTATGTTATCTCCTAAAAAATCATAAGTATTTGGAAATTGTTAATGGGGATAAACAATCGATAAGATCTACCTACACAAAGATCAGCTTGTGAAATAGTTTAGTAAATTGTTCTAAGGACTAAATGTAATTGTGTTAAGTAGTTTCTACAAAATGCATAATCTTTGAATATGTTTCATGCAAATTATCCTGAATTGATAGTTTTGTGATGGAAACATAAAGAAAACCCTTTTAATTTGTCTTAATATAATCTGTCTCTGCTGATACAAGTAAAAGAACAAATGTTAACTGAGTGCCTATTTGACCTATTAGTCAAGTGATCATCTGAACATCTCGGGTAATAAATAAATTCGAAAACTCTATGCCAGTAAATAAATTATAACCTTACCATGCTCAATTATCTTTAAATGAATAGAAAAAAAAAACACCATGAGAGGAAAATGTTACCTGAAATTTTAAGATTTAGAATGAAAATCAAAGTATCTTAGCCAATAAAATAACCATCTAATAGAAATAATGACCACCCAAACTTCCAATGTATTATTTTACTTAAATAATTTATTCACAATCTTAGCCACTTATCAATTGGTGTTTTACAGCTTGAAATAATTTATGTGTATGTTTTATCCTCCTCACAAAACCACAGCTGTGAGAAATCTCACTGTTTACTGAAAGAGACTTGAAAATTTCTGCTTATGTATTCAATTTGATATTGTAGTCAGATCTACAAATAGCTAATTGACGATAAAGTTGATTTATAGCCTATATGTTTTTAAACTTAGCACCTAATGAAAACTGCTACCTATAGAGAAAGGTTACAATTATCAAACTTCTATAAAACCAATTAAATATAAGTTCTATGATATTAGCCCATGGATATGCTACATGTTCTTCTAACCAGTTTACTTGCTCCTAAAGAAACTCTAACTGATGAATTATTCCCATAAGATCAATATATGACTGAAATTTTCAATAACACAGTTTCCTGCACTACGAAACATTCAGAATTTCAAATAAATAATGCATTAATATTAATAAAGACAGCAGCATATACATGTATATAAACCATTTACATGAAACATACATTTTAAATTCAAGTTCTGAGTGTGGGGTAGAAGTATTGGGGAATGTATCTATATTTTGATCAATAGACAAAATCAGTCATAGTCTTTCAACCACCAGCTCCTTCCTCAAAGGTAACATTTTAGTAGTTGCTTATGAATTATATCAATAATTTTAAAGGGTTCTATAAGAACCAAGGTAATGAACAGAATTTATTCTATAAGAGATAAAGCAATGAAATATGACACTGAATATTTACCTCAACTAGCTTTTAACCAAGCTATTTTAGGGACAAAGTGATTTAGAAGATGTTTGCCCTCTAGACATAGCAATCACTTGTTCACTGTATTGGTATCTATTGCTATTTACAAGTGTAAGGGTGTTCCATAGGGAGAGACTCAGAACCTATATGACTTTATCAACCTAAGACTATCTTCCATTTATCCTAGAAGAGCTCATTCCATTGCTTCCATTTTGGGGGGATTATAGATGCTCAAGTCTTTAAAACCACAGTTTTGAATTTGGGGTAATTACTCAAATTTCCTGTTTCTTAGAGTCTTTTCTAAAATGTTTATGAAAATAGCATCTATGTCATAGAGGTGTGAACTGTAGATAAAATTATGCAATTATATTTCTTGAGCTTCATACATTTTAAATGATCTATTATTTTACTCTGAATGAATATTATTTTTATTATAAAACTATATCCTGACATCAAAATGGAAGGTGATGAGGAAGAAGGACAGATTATAACATTACATTAACGTTTGATAATCACAATAAAATAGTTTCTGATTAAAAACTTTGGATTCAAATATACTTGCTTAAACAACCTCGTGTACACTAGGGTACAAAGCAGAGGGCAGGTCATTACACTTACGCACGCACAGGTGTGGTTAGTGTGCGTTCAGGTGTCATGGAAACATTCGTTAGAGTTAGGAGCTTATTAACTCCTCATTTTTAAAGATATATTACGTGTATGTTCTTGCCATTTTCTTTACAGTATCTCTAAAACATTTCAATAAAAAATGTCCTGGTATGTATTACCACATCCTATCTTACATCAGAAGGAATTGATGCTCACCAAGCTTATCTGGCTCTTTCAATGTCACATACTTGGAAACTGGAAAAGATTGGGTTCAAACTAAAAGCTATCTGGCCCTTAAAGATATGTTTTATTCAATAAAATATGAAAGCAGAAAACTGTAGTACAATATACAGTGAAATAAAGTAGTGAAGTACTATTGGAGTGATTTACAGAGTTGGTGACTGGAAAAAAAATTTGAACTAAATGCCAGTATCCTTTTTAAAATAAAATATTTAATTATTTTAATATTTTAACATACAATATAATCTGTAAAGATGTGCAGATTTTTAGTTTTATATATATCAAACATGGTTAACATTTGTTTTTACCAAGTATTAATGAACATGAATAAATCAAATTTAAATTTATAGCTATAGAGTTTCAATAGTTCTTTGAAAACATTTTGCAAATTAATATTATAAACACCATAGTTTCTTAATGTGAACATTTTCCAAATTGAATTCAGATCTTATTGAAAATAAAAAATAGAAGGAAAGAAAATATTAGAGACTTAGTTAAAGTTCCATTTTTCATCTCTGTAATGGTTACCCGCTTCCTGAAGTTTAAAGTATGAAGTAGGTTCATGGACATTTAGGATAAATCCCAAATCCTGAGTCAATATTTTTAGACCCAGATTCTATATTGAATATCTCACATATGGCACCTCTCATTACCAGCAATCAACAACAGATAAAATGTACAGTCAGAAGATCCTCAAACAGCTATTTACATGGCTACCTTGAATAGACTTCCCTATCTTTTCTTGTTTCACAGATTAAAATTGGGTACAATCATCAAAATTTGTAATGATGGCCCTATATCAAAAGGAACAAGGTTAAACTATACATTTCCATATAAGAATTTGGAAAGGTGCATACTAGACTAGTAATATTTATGTTTAAATGACATACATGAAAACTTTGTCTTTAAAGGGATAAAATACAGGATTAAAAATATTTAGACCACATTTGTTTAACTTCCCATTGATGCTGTACAAATTACATTTTTTCTGTACATAAGTTAAAAGAAAATGTTAAATAAAAGAAAGTTAAAGTTAATGAAAAATGAATAATCCTCTAGCTTCTTGCCAAGAATATTTCCTATCTGCGATAAAAGTGCCACTGAGATTTCAGATGGAGATCCATAGGCAGGGTTGAATTTAAATACAATTAAATTCATTATTAATTAAATTAATTACAATATTGACTTCCAGCATCTTTTCTGACTTTTAAAGGACACTTGAAAAATGAGGAAGGAAAGTCTCTGTTATATGTGATGATTTTAAAGGTCTTTGGTGCTTTTGGTTTTTCTCCAGGGTAAAACGAGAACATATCTTGGTTGCTATGTGGGCTGAGCAGCTTCATAGCAGAGGCACTTTGAGGAATAACTCAGCAGAGTCAATAAGAATTAAAGAGATTGACAAATGGAGCTGTATTCCCTCTGGGAGAATAAATGTAAGGAAATGGTTTTGCCTTCTCTAAGCCTTAAGGCATATGTATATGGTCTCTATAAAGTTTTTCAGAGGCAATATCTAATTTGCTTTCTATTTTGAGTTCATGAAACATGGGTATCATATTACTGAGTTAATCTCAAAGGGTGTTCTTTTCTTTAGTTTTTAATAAAATAATTTGGGGACTTCACCACATATTAGTGTATAGAAATAGCAGAGAGTCACCTACTGTCTAGTAAAAAAATCTTTTTTTCCATTTTTCTCTCTTTTTATAAATTCTTCTTATCTCTTACCTTCCCCAGTTTGGATTCCTGATAGAAAGACTACAGAGTTAGTTCACTAAATGAGACATTGTAATTAAAACCATGAATAGCCTGTAGTGATAAATGATATTTCCACCTCAAAAACCAGTAGGTACACAAGCTTAATAACCAATAATAGAAATGGATTATGCTTCACCTCAATTTTAAAAGATCAATTTGAATTATCAGTATAATGTGAAATCTAAGTCAATTGATTAATATTGCTTTTTTACATGTCTCTCTCTTAAAGACTAAGTTTTAAAAAGAATATATCATTTTACTTGTAAATGCTCTCTCAAAGTCCTTTTGAAGTAATGCATGCATGCATGCTAAGTTGCTTCAGCATGTCTGACTCTGTGTGACCCTATGGACAGCAGCCCACCAGGCTCCTCTGTCCACCGATTCTCTAGGCAAGAATACTGGAGTGGGTTGCCAGTTTCTTCTCCATTTGAAATAACAGAAAATAGTAACAGTTCAACGTTTTTAATTAGATAAATATATTAGTAATGTAAATTAGAAAATACCAGTATTGCTTAACAATAAGTGCTACAAGAGTAAGTTTCTTTTCTGTTTTGTTCATGACTATATGATCAGAGAAGGCAATGGCACCCCACTCCAGTACTCTTGCTTGGAAAATCCCATGGACGGAGGAGCCTGGTAGGCTGAAGTCCATGGGGTCGCTAAGAGTCAGACACGACTGAGTGACTTCACTTTCACTTTTCACTTTCATGCATTGGAGAAGGAAATGGCAACCCACTCCATTGTTCTTGCCTGGAGAATCCCAGGGACGGGGGAGCCTGGTGGGCTGTCATCTATGGGGTGGCACAGAGTCAGACATGACTAAAGTGACTTAGCATAGCATAGCATATCATCAGAGTCCAGAATGGTACCTTGGCTCTAGAAGTGTTCACTTATAGAATGACTGAATCTGCATTATTCTGATGCCAAACCTACAAGACAAAGTTTATTTCAACTTTGAAAGGAATCTTTAAATAATTAAAAAAAGAGAGAAGTGGCCTTATATCTTTATTGACAGACATTTAAGAAATGGACTTTCAACAACGTCACTTATCTAAGTGTTGTAAATAGATATACCAGAAAACTATTTTTATATTTTCAACTAAAATAATTAAAAATTGTTTCACATAATCTATAATATTTTCCTATTTTTATGTTTAAAAGTAATATCATAGGAATTATGTTTTAAATGTTGAATTTTCCTCATAGTCTCATAAACTCAGCTTTTCCATAGTTAATATTCTTAAGTAATGTTTTAAAGAGTCAGAAAAAGGAAAAAAAAGTCTACTTATGAAAAAAATCCCAAAACAACAAAATGAAATTTCAAGACATTTAAGTTTTCCTAATGTCTCAAGAAGGCAATGCGTAAAAGAAAATCCCATTGTTATCTCCCCAGATGATTAGATTTTCATATCTAATCTAATAGTAGGAATCATATTATTACTATTATCTATAATTGTATTTCAGATACTTCTAATAATTTTTTTGTGTGATGTTGGAGAAGGAAATGGCAACCCACTCCAGTGTTCTTGCCTGGAGGATCCCAGGGACGGGGGAGCCTGGTGGGCTGCCGTCTATGGGGTCACACAGAGTCGGACACGACTGAAGCGACTTAGCAGCAGCAGGGGAACCTCGAACCTGTTATACAGAGTGAAATAAGTCAGAAAGAGGAAGACAAATGTATATTAACACATATATGTATATGGAATCAAGAAAAATGGTACTGATGAACCCATTTGCAGAGCAGAAATACAGACGCAGATGTAGACAACAGATTTGTGGGGGATTGAGAGGGTGGGACAAACTGAGAGAGGAGCACTGACATATAAGCACTACCATGTGTAAAATAACTAGTGCAAGTTGCTGCTTAGTACAGGGAGCTCAGCTTGGTGCTCCGTGACGACCTAGGAGGTTGGGATGGGTGGAGGGAGGCTCAAGGATATAGGTATATCTGTAGCCGATTCGCATTGTTGTACAGCAGAAACCAACACAACACTGTAAAGCAATCATTCTCCAGTTAAAAATACATTTCAAAACGTGGAGGTAAAATGGGTTTAAGAATCTGCTGTTCAGTGACTATACTAAGTTACCATTTTAAGGCTTTACAGTCAAAATGTAAAGCAAAATCCTCAAGAAAACATCCTATTGGGACAATCAGCAAGCTAATTACAAACACAGCACCCTAAAGATCTCTTGTTGCAGTCCTGGCAGTTAGTGCCTTGGGAGGACAATAGAAGTGAAAGTGAATTAGTAGGATGCATTGTCATTACAGCCAAGAGTAGTCAATTCACATGTTTAACCAGGATATGAGCTTCAGAGCACTACTGTCTTCGGAGTGAATGTAGTTCATGCCAAATTGATACTATGTATAATCTAGTTCAGTGAGATGCAATGAAACCCACAGAAAACTAGCTGCAAATGATGTAGGAAGGAAAACTATGTCTGTGATATATTTTGACTTTGCAATTTGGAATTTAAGACTACAAAGAAATTGTTTTTCCTATCTGTATGCAAACTTATCTCTCAATCAAATAATCATCCAGGGAAGACTGAAACTAACAGCTACCATCTTGAATTTACTCTGGCCTATATACTGAAACTAAACTACAGCCCTTGAGAAGCACTTAAGCGCCACGTGATGAAATTTTTTGGAAATAAAATACATGTGTTTCAAAACATTACTTCAGATAGAAGTAAAATCAATTTCAGTATTTTTGTCATACACATTTTACTACTATTCTAAAGAAAAGGAATTTTAGAATAAATTCTACTAAATCCTTTTATAGGATGAATGCTTTCAATGTATTATATTCTTTTATTTTAGTGTAAGTACACTGGAATCTAATATAGTTAAACTTGGACTGTTTTCTCTAGGTAATATGAAAAAGATGAATAATGTTTTCAATCTAAGTTTTATACTTGGATGACAGGAGGTATCATGAAGAAAATATGGCTATGTAAAAAGCAATACCTGCATATTTATGTATCCTATCACATATATGCCTTTGAGAAAATTACCTTCAGGTAAAGGGAAAGAGTAATGGATAAAGTATGGATTCTAGCATGTTCATTTGTTGTGAAGGAATCTCATCATACCATAGAAATTCTCAATTTGGAAAAGAAATGGTTTAAAATAGAACATTTCATACGACTCTAAATTATTTTTCCTAACCATGACTTTCCTCAGAACTAAAACTGATTGCCATTTTTTCATATTTATGGATAATAAAGGCAAACACAAAACAAGTGAATTACCAATATGTTTCTGCTTTAAGCATAATGATTTTATATAAGTGGAAAATATATAAGAAGTGGTCCTGAGTAGTGAAAAAATATTTTATGTTTCAGCTTAGTTTACGACCTTGAACTAAATTACTCATAACTAAAAAAATTAAATGGATAATCTGATTACACCTTATTTTGATTACAAATGAGATAGTATTATGAGATTTATTATCTTGTGTGAATCAAAATGTATGACTTCAACTCAAAACTGTTTCATTACTATGATTACAGCTTGAATTTTGGGGTCCTACATCTATGAATGACAATAAAATAGCAGGAAAGGATGTCCTAAAAATTGCTTTTTTTTTTTTTTTTTCCCAGTCCTAGGTGGCAGTAGGGGTAAAAATTCCACCTTCCAATGCAGGAGACACAAGAGATACAGGTTAGATCCCTGGGTTGGGAAGATCCTCTGGAGTAAAGCACAGCAACCTATTCCAGTATTCTTGCCTGGAGAATCCCATGGACAGAGGAGCCCGGCAGGGTACAGTCCATAGGGTTGCGGAGTTGGACACAATTCAAGCAATTTAGCACACACATACATTCTTATATCTATGACATTTTCTATGTTAGGATGTTAAGCAATTAGGTAGTAGATGAGTACAGTGACTGCTGTGAGTGGGTAAATAACAACCTGAAAAAAATAGAAAAGAATGGCTTGGTACTAAATGTAAAGAGACACATTAAATCAACACACTAATCCATAATCTGCCTTATAATGAGGTATGGAGGAAGAAAGCCAAAACCAATAAAGTATCACTTGTTTTTTGTAACTTCACTTAATATGAACAGTGGAGGTAAAAACAAACAAAAAATATAAAGAGCTATAATAGACTGAATATTAAAATCAGCATTTGCATGTGTGAATATTTATAACTTTTATCAGAAACTTCTTAGACATATTTAATCCCTGAGTACTACAATCTCAAGAGAATAAATTACTTTCAGAGAGTCAAATCAGTGATGGACCCAGGTTTAAAAATTCCATGTTTCAAAAGTTTGAAAAGAGAAACATGATTTAATGAGAGTTTGTGGGACTACAAAGAGATATGCTGAGATACAAAGAGATGCACTGACATTATTAGCAAAATTATTTGAAATGTTTTGAAAGTAAGAGTTTTCTCAGTGTAATATGAATGTTAAATAAGTATGATTTTGATACTCTAAGAATTAAAGCAAAACCATGTTATTTGCATATAAATAGAGTTATTTTATCATTTTCTATTTTAACGTTCTTACATATCTATTGAAAAGTGTTGATGCAATTACATATTTGGTTTAAAGTGAAATATTGATTAACTCCGATTTTATGCAACATAGCGCTCCTTGGTCTCTATTTACTCTGTTTATATACATTAATACTTCTAATCAATTATATACATATACATTTTGTATATATGTAGATGAATGTTTTATATTTATATATAATATTATGGTACTGATTAATCATTTTATTTCCTTTACTCTGAGAATGCCAATCCCTTAATAACATAGATTCTGTTTATTTTACTTAGAACATTACTGCTAGCAACTGATATAGTAAATAAATGAATGAACTGGAAATAAGTAAGTGGATATCACTAAAGAGAAGCTATTGATAACTAACAGTAGAAGAGTGCACTAGACCAGTAAGAGTCCTATTCCTGGTTAGGTTCAGGAAAGAAATTTGATACTTGCAAGGGCTTCAAGAAAGAGGAGGGAACACATGTATACCTGTGGCGGATTCATGTTGATATATGGCAAAACCAATACAATATTGTAAAGTTAAAAAAAATAAAATTAAAAAAGAAAGATTAAAAAAAAGAGGAGGGAACATAAACTTGAATTTGAGCACTTGATTTTCATGAAGTACTATAATCTTGATAGTAATAACAAAAGCTATTTGGAAAACTTGCATTTTACCACAATATAATACTGTCACACCAAATTCATGCTGTAAGAAGCTATCAATATTTGCACATAAAAGCATATTTGTTTTATAACTGTTCCACTGGTGAGAACGTGATTGTTTAGAATATATAGAATTTTGCTAGCTTTGGTCACAAGGAGATAGGCAAAATGAAAACAGATTACAGAAAGAAGGGATAAAAGGAGAGAGGAAGAGAAGTCATAAAAAAGATCCTTCTGGGGTTTCTCAGTTATGTCCGACTCTTTGCAAACACATGGGGTTTACTGGAAACACCAGGCTCCTCTGTCCCCAGGATTCTTCAGGCAAGAATACTGGAGTGGGTTGCCATTCCCTTCTCTAGGGGAACTTCCCAACCCAGGGATCAAACCTGAGTCTCCTGCATTGCAAGCAGATTCTTTACCATGCGTGCCACCAGGGAAGCCCATAACAGTATAAACAACACAGTAAAAATAATAATACATAAGTAATAAAATTTTAAAATAATTGCATGGTAATCTGGACATTAAATATGTTCGTGTTTTGCTAAATGTAAGACAGAGATGGTGTTATTTTGTAATAGTGGAACTAGCCAAGTGTACTGCCATCTTCACATTTGACTCAAAAAGTAGCAGCCAACTAGAAACAGGCAGAAAGTCAACTATGATGCTATTTCATTTGCACTAAGAACTGAATCCAATTCTGGCAATGTATATCAATATTTCGTTACCTTTTATTGTAGAGTATTTCACTGCATTCATACACCACAATTTGTTTATATGTTCATCTGTTGATGGACATTTGTGCTGTTTTTACTTTGATATTATTTCAAATAAATCTGCTGTGGCCCTTCATACATAAATCTTCACATTAACTTATGCTTTTATTTCTTTTAGGTAAATATGAATAGAATGACATGTCATATGGTAGTTATATGTGTAATGATTTCAAAAAATTGTTACACTAGTATCTAAAACCAGTGTGTCTTTTTATTAATTTCAGACTTTCTAATATATGGGCAGTGTTACTTCATTGTGGTTTTAATTTGCATTTCCCTAATGACATTGTGCATATTTTCTTATTCTTATTTATCATTTGTATATCTTCCAGGGTGGAGTATTTGTTCAAATATGATATTTTTATTTTATTGGGTTGTCTTGTTATTATTGAGTTTTGATAGTCCTTTATACATTTTGAATACATGTCTTTTATCAGATTTGTAATGTGCAAATAATTTCTTTACAGACTCTGGCTTGAGTTGAATCTTTTTAATTACATTGTGAGAGTATAATTAGAATATAGTCTACCTTGTTAAATGTTCCATGTGATGCACTTGACACAATATGTTATAAATGATATTTCCAATAAACCATATATATTAATATAGCTACATCAAAAAGAGAAGCCAAGTTATGTGTAATATGTTTTGATGACCCTGCTCACTGAAAAACTGATGCCTATCAAAATCTAAGATTTTCCATATCTTCACTGCTAGTACAGCTAATCAGCAGCAAAGTGAAACTGGGAAACATGGTACTTAAAGTGAGACAGAGCTTTGAGCAACATCCATTCTGCTAATCGTGGATAATTCTGCCTTCTTTTTTCACATGCCTAGAAGGGGAAATAATACCTCTTTTATGTATTGTTAGAAAGGCTAGATAATGTAATCAATGTGTAATATATGTAAGTATTCAGTGCATACTAGATGCTTATTATCAATAGCATACACACCAAACATACACACCAAAGAATTCATATAAGAAAATAAAATTCAGACAGATGTGAATTGCAAAGCATTTGAACACCTGATTGTGGAGTTCAGCCGTGGTCTAGGTATACCAAATTGAGGACTAGCACAGGGACACTCAAACACTCTTCCTGAATATGAGAGAAAAGCCTAATAAGTCCATACATGGAAGAATCACTCTGGCCTATAAATATGACTACTTGGGATTGTCAAGGACTCTAAAAATTCTATAATATATTATCTGTAATGATGCAGGTCACAGAAAATGTTCCTGATAAATCTAAGGTGTGTATGCACACACACACACACACACACACACACACACACACATATATATATATATATATAAAAGAGATGGCATATGTAAGGTTTTAATATATTAACTATATTAATCATAGTTCTTATATTTTTAAAAGAGAATGAGATACGAAAATCAGTTTTATTTATTGTGAGGGGGAAAATTGCTACCATTTTTAAATATTATATATATATTTCTTAATATATATAGGAGGTCTTCTCAGGTGGCAATAGTGGTAGAGAATCCAGCTGCCAATTCAGGGGACATAAGAGACATGGGTTCAATCCCTGGGTTGGGAAGGTCCCTGGAGGAGGGCATGACAGCCCACTCCAGTATTGTTGCCTGGAGAATCTCCTGGACAGAGGAGCCTGGCAGACTACAGTAGTCCTGGGTTGGCACAGAGTTGGACGCAACTGAGCAACTGAACAGCAGCAACTATTGAGTCAAAATCATATCATTTTTAACTCTTCATTTATTAAATAATTTATAGAATGGAAAAATTCACTTAAAAAATATTGCCCTTGGTAATACTGTTTAGATAGAGGGAATGCACAGACTCAGAGAAATGTTTCATATACTCAGATGTTGCAAAAACACAGCTCAAGGCAGACTCTGGTCCTTGGAGTGAGAAGATCACTTTGATAAATTTAGATGATATACACTAAATGTGATTATGAATCCTTAATGGGGAATTTCAAAATAAAAATAATGTTACCCATTATTAAGTGAGCCTGGAAATAATTTAACAGCTTTACATAAACAGAGCTCAAAAGAGGAAAACTCATACATATCTAAATATAAATGGTTTAAGAAGTATGATGCAGGTCATAGAATTTCAAAAATGTTCAAAAACTGTGAGATACCTTATGAGCCTAACATTGAGTTTTGCAAGTAATACTATATACATGTACATATATATATATATATAAATTAAATGAAGATGAAAACTATACCTTGGTGCTTAATTGATAGATGGCAATATCCTCTTAACACATATGAATGGGATTTCTGCTGGTTATCATGAGGATGGGAAAAGCATTAGAAGAAGACTTTGAAAACATGTGTACAATACTGCTTGTTGACAGAACACGCCTCTCTGTTTACACAGATGAATATCACAGATCCTTATGAAGTTCAGGACAAAGACCAGAACACCACAAGAGACCACAAGATAGATTGGAGGCAACATACTACCTGAGATACAATTTGTCTTTATCCATCAAAAATGTTCATAACTCCTCAGCATTATACAAACTATAAAGTGGTTGGACTGGCACAAGTGATCTTCTAAACTGAACTGAGTGCTGCCTTTGGTGACGTAAAGTATCCCTGAGAGGTTTTTTAAATTAATGTATAGTTGATCTATCATATTGGAGAAGGAAATGGGAATCCACTCCAGTATTCTTGTCTGGATAATCCCACGGACAGAGGAGCCTATGGCCCATGGGGTCATAAAGAGTTGAACATGACTGAGCCCACATTTCTTGACCTATCATGTTACTTTTGGGTGTGCAACATTGTGACTCTATATTTTTTATAGATTATGTGCAAAACAAAGTTATTATAATATTCTTGACTATAGTCATCTTCTGCTTGATTACTATCCTCTGGGCTTGCATGAAAGAAGTAGTGGATGTGAAATATTTTTAAAAGCTCTGAAAGCCTGCCTTACAAGCACTGATTAAAAGAATTGAATACCAAATGTAACCAACAGATTTTCTTTTCATTTATCTGCCACTGAGAATAGTATTCTCAGTATTTTCTTATCTCTATCACTTTCAGAAGTTCTCTTGCTATGTGTCTATCTATACATATTCATCACTCTGACAGTAGAATCAAGAATAAAAATTCAGATAAGAAAACAAGATGTGAAATTGCTTTATCTTCTAAATATGGGACATACAAAAAAATAGACATAAAAAAAGACAGCTTCTTAGAATCAAATGTAAAACTAACAACAGAGTGTCTTTCCTTTTATTCTGATAAGTATAGAGCAACAGAACATACTAATCATTTGGTTTGTAAATATTCTTAATTCCTCTTTCTTCTTCTAAAAGTCAATAACAAAGAACCTGTCTATAAGCAATCCTAGATATACTGTCTAGTAATCATAATCTTGCAGATTATTCATATCCTACTGCCATTCAGGCAGTAAGAATAATAGTCCGAACAAATATTTAGAATACTTTTGAAATGACAGCAGTTCCTGAGCTGACTGTCCAGGCGAGCCTTACTGTACTCAGACAAATACTTCAAATACAAGGGACACGTTCAGTATTTGACCAAATTCCTTCACCACTACTCTACTTTTACATCTACTGTTCGGAGTAACATCCTAGAGAAAAGGATATTGCCACTCTGCATTACTTGATGTATTTCATTGGTCAGAGTAGTCAATTAAAAAAAATCACTGTATTATGTCAAATAATAGGATTCCTAAAGAAGGCAAAATATTTCTTTGGCAAAATCTTATTTTAGTTAAGTTGGGCTTATTTTATTATATTTTTTTTCTATTTTGCTATTAATTATGCCAGGGATTGAAGAGATAATAATTTTCTATTATTTTGAGGTATATTTGACTAGAAGAGACAAGCTGAATATGTTCAGGGATATGTTTTAATCACACATATTAATCAACTGTTATTTTAAAGTCTGTATCACTAAGTGATAAATTAATTGAAAAGTACATAAGGGTATCAAAGAGTGTTTTTTTTTTTAAAGAAACAATCAGTGGAGTATAAATGGAGATTGTTTGTCATTTAACTTTAAATTTGTTTTATGATATTCAATTAGAAATATGCATTTAGAGCTATACTCATAAAGCATACACATCTGATTTTCTTCTTCTATTGAAACTCAAGAAATGGCTGAGAAATATGAGGTTTTAAAAGATTCCAAATTCTTCAGCACAGCTGTTGACTTTTTTGAACCTTCTGGTGAGAAGCTAAGAATGGAAACATGGCTAAAATAATGAAACGGGATGCTTGTTCCTTGATTTATTTCCTAGATTAAGAAGTAATTAGCTTTCTCAAAAACAAAAAAAAGCAGCTCACCTCCTTGACTAGATTTTTATTTGTAATTTAAACCTCAAGTCATTGCATTAAGACTTTGTATAAAATGTGTTTCCTATTATTCAACTTTCCTAAAAACCAGGGCCTTGAGAATTATCATTTGCTTTTCATGTTTTGACATCTCTGCCCTTCCCTCCTTCCTTCCTTCCTTTCAAGGAGCACTCAGTCAAAAGTACATTGACAAGAGTCTTTTCAGAGAGAAAAAAAGAGCTGCAAATAAATTTGTATTTGCATATCAAAATGCTTTTGTTGTTAAATACTAAATTTTCCCTAAAATATATGAAGGAATAATAAACAGTAGTTCTACCATTATTTTATAGTTTCAGACAATATGCAAATTCAGTTTAACAGTGTCAACTTTTTAATGACTCCAATAAAGCGTTTAAGAAGAGAATAAAAAGCTATGTGTTCTTTTTATTTTATTTTATTTTTTAACTTTACAATATTGTACTGGTTTTCCATATATCAACATGAATATGCCACAGGTATACATGTGTTCCCCATCCTGAACCCCCCTCCCTCCTCCCTCCCCGTACCATCCCTCTGGGCTGTCCCAGTGCACCAGCCCCAAGCATCCAGCATATCGTGTATCGAACCTGGACTGGCGACTCGTTTCGTACATGATATTATACATGTTTCTATGCCATTCTCCCAAATCATCCCACCGTCTTCCTCTCCCACAGAGTCCAAAAGACTGTTCTATACATCTGTGTCTCTTTTGCTGTCTCATATACAGGGTTATTGTTACCATCTTTCTAAATTCCATATATATGCGTTAGTATACTGTATTGGTGTTTTTCTTTCTGGCTTACTTCACTCTGTATAATAGGCTCCAGTTTCATCCACCTCATTAGGACTGATTCAAATGTATTCTTTTTAATGGCTGAGTAATACTCCATTGTGTTTATGTACCACAGCTTTCTTATCCATTCATCTGCTGATGGACATCTAGGTTGCTTCCATGTCCTGGCTATTATAAACAGTGCTGCAATGAACATTTGGGTACACGTGTCTCTTTCAATTCTGGTTTCCTCAATGAGAAGAGCTAACACCTATCCTACTCACACTCTTCCAGAAAATTGCAGAGGAAGGTAAACTTCCAAACTCATTCTATGAGGCCACCATCACCCTAATACCAAAACCTGACACAGATGCCACAAAAAAAGAAAACTACAGGCCAATATCACTGATGAACATAGATGCAAAAATCCTTAACAAAATTCTAGCAATCAGAATCCAACAACACATTAAAAAGATCATACACCATGACCAAGTGGGCTTTATCCCAGGGATGCAAGGATTCTTCAATATCTGCAAATCAATCAATGTAATACACCACATTAACAAATTGAAAAATAAAAACCATATAATTACCTCAATAGATGCAGAGAAAGCCTTTGACAAAATTCAACATCCGTTTATGTGTTCTTTTAAAGGACTTTTTCAATCTCTAACCTTTCTCCACACTTAGATGTTTAGATATTGTTTGTCCTGGCATTGATGAATTCATGCTTCCCATAATTTTGTCATTGTTGAAGTTAGACAAATGTTTCTACATGAGGTCCTTTCAGTGGATCGGCTGCAGCATACAGTTGCTTCATGATGTTTAGAAAGAAAACTTTTGTTGGATGGCAGAAAAGCTAAGTCAATCAAACTTTTGTATTTTGTTGTCAACAACTGATACTTGAAAAAAAAAAGTGTCTTATGGTAGACATCCCCATACAAGAGTGTTTTCAACAGAACAAAATAAACACAAGGTAATTGCCAACATGCAGATAATGATTGTAAGTTGGATATCAAAACCAAGATTTGACTTATGGTTTTTTTATAAGGTACAACTCATGGTTACTGTTAACATGAATCTTAAATGCATAACTTTAATATAAAATAAAATACACTATACCTTTTTTTTGCAGTCTTGTGCATGGCATTCAGAAATATGACACTGAAAATTCCTGTAAATAAAAAGACATGATGAGTCAAATGCATTTTCAAGCTTGAATCTGAGCAATGACTTTGTAATTAAGGGAAATCGAACTATCAAGTATTTCACTACAAATTCTGATACAGATGTAATTTTATAAATCGCCTTATATGTTCTTACTGACAACAAAACTACTATGTGTGTCCACACCATTACAAAATACTGTTTCTGATTACCTATTATACTAAAATGTTGAAGTATTTTTCAATTCAGATTCCATGAAAGCTAATTCTTCTGATTTTGAAAGCTAATTCTTCTGATTTCACAAGAAATATGGACATAATGCATATCCAAGCATATTGTGGTTAGGATTAGTAAACAAGATGTTTTAATTAAACTGGGCAATAAATATGTTTAAATATATATACTAGATACATATATAATGCTTAAGAGTGAGGAATGAGTTTACAGAAAACTTCCTTCTTTTTATACATATACTCAATATATTCATTTATTCAAAAATTCAAAGGTAGTACATTTCACTCTACAATAAATTGGCCCTTTCAGAGAAAATAAAAATAAAGTTTAGGTAAAATAATCAAAGCATTAATGATTTATTTAGCATTATATTTCACATTTTGAAAAAAAATACAATATTTATTGTGTTGGCATTGAGAGAAGAGTTAATATTTGGGACATGTAACTAAGTTATCATCTAAGCCCATGTTAAATATACTGTCTTTAAACTTGTCAGGTTTTATTTTTTAGCAACTCTTTATCTCTAACTGAGGGAGATAGTAGAAGTAAAATATTTAATTCAGTACCTAGAACAATACAGACTGATAAATATAAGAACACTCTTTTTTAAAGTTCCTAGGAAAACATAATAAATAGTTACTATATTTAATGCATAAAATGTATATTTATAAATGCAAAATAATTTTGTAAATATATCTTAGTGTATGTGTGTGTTAGTTTCTTTGTTGTGTCCAGCTTTTTGCAATCCCATGGACTGTTGCCTGCTAGGCTCCTCTGTCCATGGAATTATCCAGGCAAGAATACTGAGTGGGCTGCCATTCCCTTCTCCAGGGGATCTTCTTGATCCAGGTAGCATAATATGGGACTTCCCAGGTAGGAAGGGGTAAAGACGACGCTAGTAGTGAAGAACCCACTTGCCAATGCAGGAGACTAACAGATGTGGGTTCAATTCCTGAGGTGGGAAGATTCATTGGAGGAGTGTATAGTAACCCACTCTACAATTCTTGCCTGGAGAATCCCCATGGACAGAGGAGCCTGGTGGGATACAGTCCCTGGGGTTGCAAAGAGTCAGACAAGACTGAATGACTAAGCACATGCATAGTATAATATACAATATATAGTATCCCTTTAGTATATAGATAATATATAGCTTAAGATACCCTGGGTAACTCTAAAACTAACCATTGCTTTAACATAACACATTCACTTTTTCTTTAATGTGGAAATGATAAGTTAAAAGTAGATCCAGATATATTTGTAAATGCTAAGTGTTTTAACTTAAAAAAAAAAGTCACATATAATGAGTAAGAAGAGACACACTATTGCAGAAATGGGAGACCCAAAGGCACACCATCACAGGAACAGAAGGAAACTCAGAGCTCATGAACACTGAACCCCACGTCTTAGGGATCTAAAATGATGCACTGTAAGACATGGTATTGTTTAAGGTCATGCAGCACATTCATGCACAGGACTGAAATTAGGACCCAGAAAAAAAGAATCACTGCCACAAACTAAAAAATTACATGAAAAGAAATTCATCTGTATGAAGTTCCTATAAATAATTCACTAGCTGGACTTAAGAGAATATTTATTTGTGGAAATCAGATGAATATAAAGTGAATCTAAGTTATGTCCTAACATGCTAAGATGCTGCAAAGAGCTGATGTTTACATCTTTCCCCCTTAAAATGCTTTTAGTATTGTTAATTTTTAGTTTAATATTTTCCAACTTTATTATTTATCACAAGGATACAAAAATGAATGTTTATCTATGATTCAATGGTGCTATCTTTGTTTTTCAGGTGCAAGAAGAGGAAGAAAATATATTAAGTTTAAAAATATATCACTGGAATTTTTGTGATTTTTTTTTTAAGCTCATGATTAGACACAATTTATTATCTATTTGCACTTGTTTTATAATTTTTATTGTGACATATATTTAAAATATGTATTGTATTGTAAATAGAGAAATTTCAGTTTCTTAAGATTTTTGTGTTGTTGATCACTGTTTAAAAGTTTTATTTATTCATTTCAAATATATATATGCATATATATATATATAATTTTTTGCTGGTGTGATTGGCATTTTTCTAGGCACCTGGACCGTATCAGTACATAAATTACTAAACTCTTTTATTCTGGCAATTACAATATAGAAATACACATAAAATAATAAATTCACAATAAGCATAAAACCAAGTAAATCATATACAATGTTAGAAAGTGGTAACTTCAAGGGTGAAAAATGGTCAGGGTAAGAAAAGGAATTTGTGAGTAGGGTGGCATCAGCTTATGATATTCCATAGGTAAACCAGTGGGAAATGTGAAGTCTTAAATGATATTTGTCTAACTTATGTAGAGCATATGATTATGTTTATTAGCTTTTGATTAAGGCATTATCAAAATTGATGAAAAAGATTAAATTTGCTTGGATTTCAAAAGGAAGAAATTAGTTTTGTTTCATTTCTTTTGCACATAAAAATATCCCTGTACTGTGTACTTTACAGACTTCCAGAGGATTGCCTTTGACATTAAAAACATGGCCATCACTTTTTGTTTTTGTAACATAGACATATTAGCAAGATATATCCCTATCTCCTTTAACAAAAAGAGGAAATATGAAAATGGATAACATGACCACAATAAGTTTCTCTATGTATCAGGTTCACTGCTGTATAAAAACTGAGTAGAAGTTAAGTTTAAGTGCCTCAGTGCATGTCTCAGTCTCAGTGTAGAAAAGTTCCCTTCACAAAACATTTTGTTTTTGGGAAAAAAAAAAAAAAGCTCAACTCTTTTAACCACTGCCCTTAGCTTGTAATGAGGATGTTAGGATGGTATATGACATCAGGTAATATTGTGCTTGCTTTGTTGTTGTTCAGATGCTCAGTCATGTCTGACTCTTTGTGACCCCATGGACTGCATCATTCCAGGCTTTCCTGTCCTTCACTATCTCCTGGAGTTTGCTCAAACTCATGTCTATTGAGTTGATGATGCTATGCAACCATCTCATCCTCTGTCACTCCTCCTGCCCTCAATCTTTCCCAGCATCAGGGTCTTTTCCACTGAGTTAGCTCTTCACATCAGTTGGACAAAGTACTGAAGCTTCAGCTTTAGCAACAGTCCTTCCAATGAATATTTGGGGTGATCTCCATTAGAGTTGACTGGTCTGATTTCCTTGCAGTCCAAGGGACTCTTAGAGTCTTCTCCAGCACCACAGTTCAAAAGCATCAATTTTTCAGTGCTCAGCCTTCCTTATTGTCCAAATTTCACATCCATACATGACTACCAAAAAAATGATAGCATTGACTATATGGATCTTTGTCAGCAAGGTGGTCTCTGTTATTTAACACACTGTCTAGGTTTGTCACAGCTTTTCTTCCAGTACAATTCCTGGGTTGGGATGAGGCCCTGGAGAAAGGATAGGCTATTCACTCCAGTATTCTTGGGCTTCCCTGGTGGCTCAGACGGTAAAGAATCCACCTCTAACGTGGGAGACCTGGGTTTGATACCTGGGTTAGAAAGATCCCCTGGAGAAGGCATGGCAACCCACTCCAGTATTCTTGCCTGGAGAATCCCATGGACAGAGGACCCTGGCAGGTTATAGTTCATGGGGTCGCAAAGAGTCAGATATGACTGAGTGACAAAGCACATAAGTACATTCTTCCAAGGAGCAAGTGGCTTATAATTTCATGGCAGGGATTAATTGTTAAAAAAAAAAAAAAACAGCAATAGATTTTGGCATCCACTAAGACATTATTTTTGATCTAGGTCTTTGTATTATAACCATCAGGTACATAAATAAAAAAGAACAAAATAAAAGTAAAGTTAAATTTTTATTGAATTGTTTAATTTAAAAATTTTATTACAGAGTCTCCTCTATAGAAAGGAATCTATCTGCTAGTACAAGAGATGCAGGTTGGGTACCTGTGTCCAGAATATCCCTGGAGAAGGAAATGAAAACCCACTCCAGGTATTCTTGCCTGGGAAATTCCATGGAGGAGCCTGGCAGGCTACAGTCCATGGGCCTGCAAAAGAGTCAGACATGATTTAGCAACCAAACAACAGCAACTCATCTATTTAAGTGTCTATGAAATATCTCTATTTTATTAAGTCTCTATGAATTAACTCTGGCTCTGTTTTTGAATCTAGATTTTGGTGTTTATAAGATAGATAATTTAATCATCTAATGATAACATTCATACCAAAAATCTGATTTATTCAAGAATGTAGATTATAATACAGTATCATTCCCTCACTTTTCAGCAGTGAACACAAACATATTTTGTGAATGCAAAATCTGAAAGATCCTTTCCTCCTTAAATGTCATGTTTTTTTCCAAAATCTGTAAGTTATTATAATTTACCTGAAACCTACATTGAAGCATTTACAAATTTTATATGACTGGAATTCCAGTTGAGCTATTTCAAATCCTGAAAGACGATACTGTGAAAGTGCTGCATTCAATATGCCAGAAAATTTGGAAAATTCAGCAGTGGCCACAGGACTGGAAAAGGTCAGTTTTCATTCCAGTCCCAAAGAAAGGCAATGCCAAAGAATGCTCAAACTACCACACAATTGCACTCATCTCACACACTAATAGAGTAATGCTCAAAATTCTCCAAGCCAGGCTTCAGCAATATGTGAACTGTGAACTTCCAGATGTTCAAGCTGGTTTTAGAAAAGGCAGAGCAACCAGAGATCAAATTGCCAACATATGCTGGATCATGGAAAAAGCAAGAGAGTTCCAGAAAAACATCTATTTCTGCTTTATTGACTATGCCAAAGCCTTTGACTGTGTGGATCACAATAAACTGTGGGAAATTCTGAAAGAGATGGGAATACCAGACCACCTGACCTGCCTCTTGAGAAATATGTATGCAGATCAGGAAGCAAGAGTTAGAACTGGACATGGAACAACAGACTGGTTCCAAATAGGAAAAGGAGTTCATCAAGGCTGTATATTGTCACCCTGTTTATTTAACTTATATGCAGAGTACATCATGAGAAATGCTGGACTGGAAGAAACACAAACTGGAATCAAGATTGCCGGGAGAAATATCAATAACCTCAGATATGCAGATGACACCACCCTCATGGCAGAAATTGAAGAGGAACTCAAAAGCTTCTTAATGAAAGTGAAAGTGGAAAGTGAAAAAGTTGATTTAAAGCTCAACATTCAGAAAACGAAGATTATGGCATCCAGTCCCACCACTTCGTGGGAAATAGATGGGGAAACAGTGGAAACAGTGTCAGACTATTTATCTGGGCTCCAAAATCACCACAGATGGTGACTGCAGCCATGAAATTAAAAGACACTTACTCCTTGGAAGGAAAGTTATGACCAACCTAGATAGCATATTCAAAAGCAGAGGCATTACTTTGCCAACAAAAGTTCATCTAGTCAAGGCTATGGTTTTTCCTGTGGTCATGTATGGATGTAAGAGTTAGACTGTGAAGAAGGCTGAGCGCCGAAGAATTGATGCTTTTGAACTGTGGTGTTGGAGAAGACTCTTGAGAGTCCTTTGGACTGCAAGGAAATCCAACCAGTCCATTCTGAAGGAGATCAGCCCTAGGATGTCTTTGGAAGGAATGATGCTAAAGCTGAAACTCCAGTACTTTGGCCACCTCATGCAAAGAGTTGACTCACTGGAAAAGACTC
>NW_011494944.1:1883017-1883329 GCF_000754665.1 Bison bison bison | reverse complement strand
GAGGAGAAGGGGATGACAGAGGATGAGATGGCTGGATGGTATCACCGACTCGATGGACATGAGTTTGAGTGAACTCCAGGAGTTGGTTATGGACAGGGAGGCATGGCGTGCTGCGATTCATGGGGTCGCAAAGCGTCGGACACGACTGAGCGATTGATCTGATCTGATCTGATCTGATACTATTACTCTTGCTTCTGCAGGAAAATCTCACTGAAAATGACTTGATAATAATTGTCAAATACATAGTTGAGCTACTTTTACCCTTTTCTATTAAACTGGTTTGAGTCCATAAGAATGAATATTTAAAGTCAT
>NW_011494944.1:1874376-1882917 GCF_000754665.1 Bison bison bison | reverse complement strand
TGAGCGCCGAAGAATTGATGCTTTTGAACTGTGGTGTTGGAGAAGACTCTTGAGAGTCCTTTGGACTGCAAGGAAATCCAACCAGTCCATTCTGAAGGAGATCAGCCCTGGGATACTTTGGAAGGACTGATGCTAAAGCTGAAGCTCCAATACTTTGGCCACCTCATATGAAGAGTTGACTCATTGGAAAAATCTCTGATGCTGGGAGGGGGGTTTGGGGGCAGGAGGAGAAGGGGATGACAGAGGATGAGATGGCTGGATGGTATCACCGACTCGATGGACATGAGTTTGAGTGTACTCCAGGAGTTGGTGATGGACAGGGAGGCATGGCGTGCTGCAATTCATGGGGTCGCAAAGAGTTGGACACGACTGAGCGACTGAACTGAACTGACACAAGGCACCGCAAACCAGGAGTTGCAACACTTTTATAGTAAAATGTCAAATGCCATTACTGGGGCAGTTTTCCACTCTCTCCAAAGGGCTATTATTTCCTATTAATATATAAAATCTTAATTTTTTTTGCATGTCTAAGCTCAGCTGTACTTTATCATTATTTATTTCCATAAATAGAGAAGAGAGAGGGAAAGAGCTTGGGCTTTAAATCAACCATGGATGTGCACTTTTGGAAAGTCATTTACCTTCCTGCACTTGGGTAAACTATTTCACCTCCTTGAGTAGAAGATCACTTTGTCCACATTAAGGGGGTTATCTTTGCAACACATGTAATGCAGAACCTGGCTCACTCAACAAATAACAACTTATTTCTCTTATCTTTCAAATTTGACTTTGCTTTCTTGTTGGCAAAATATTTATATATAAATATCTTCATTGTCCTTTCCTTGAAAGTGAAAGTGAAGTTGCTCAGTCATGTCCCACTCTTTGCGACCCCATGGACTGTAGCCCACCAGGTTCCTCTGTCCATGGAATTTCCCAGGCAAGAATACTGGAGTGGGTTGCCATTTCTTTCTCCAGGGAATTTTCCCAACCCAGGGATTGAACCCAGGTCTCTGGCATTGCAGGCAGATTCTTTACCAGCTGAACCATCAAGGATCCTTGCCCTTTCCTTATTCAAATGCAGAAACAAATTGTCCTTCCCAAAGGTATTAGTGGGTAGTAGAGGGCAAAAGCAGTGGGTGTGAACGCAGCATCATGGCAAGAAAACGAACACTATAGTGTATCTTGGATGGGAAGGGACTACATCATCAAACAACTGATGATGTGACCCTCCTGAAAATAAAATGTCAGATTCTATCATCTTCCAAGTATTTAACTAGTTTGTTGCAAGGCATTACTCATTACCTCTATGTAAGTTGAAGCTAACTTCTTTATTCAGTTAATGAAATTGTATAGAATTTATGACCATTCAGACTTCCAAACAGAGTAGCTAAGATTGTAATGATCAGCTTGTTTTGTCCCTACAGGTTTCCCTGATTAGGCTAAATAAGGTACTGTTACCACAAAAGCAAAAATGAAATCTAAAATATAAAAGTAACAAACAGAGTTTGTGACTCCATATTTTATTTGTTCCAGCAGTTATTTGAACAACATGGTTCATTTGCCAAGTGATATGAAAAACTTTGTTCTTATCACAATTTTAATAAAACAAAAGGCCACCAAAACAGCATATATAATTGGTAATACCAAAGTCATTTATTCTCAGTGTATTTTAGCCAATCAAACAGAATTACTATTATGGTACAAGTAATAATCTCCTTTTTAAAAACATGTTTTATCTGATTTTATTTGTGATGCTATTCTATTTAACAAGCAATCGAATCACTCAGTTATCACTTTTATGTATTTGATATATGTCAAGAAAGTAATTGCATTCTCTGAAATTAAAGTAAAAAAGAGACTACAAATTCTTGTCCTTTGGGTTTTTTTCTTCCTCTTTTAAACTCAAGTTTGTAAAATTAATAGATTCTCTGCAATGGAAGTCTATTTAATGTTATTTTATAATTATTATATTTTAAATCTTAAAGCAGAAAGAAATCCTGAAACCATTGATTTCTGCCCTTTCATGTAAGGTTTACTTTAGACAATTTATCCAAATGAATTTTATATTCCATTGGAAAAAAAAGAGAGAGAAGGAGATACTACTTAATTACTTGTATCTTTGATTGTAGTAGCCACAGATTTATTTTCATATCTATTCTAAATAATTCCCCTCCTAAATTAACATGGTTTAGGTTTAATGATATGGAAAATTAAAAAAAATCACAGATTGAAACAATACCTACTTAATGGGGTGTCAGAAAAGTTTCATAACTCTTCCAGTTATATGTAACATCTCTGAAGCTATATTTACAATGATATATCTGTATAACAGAATAATGGATAAGAACATATAGAGATAGATCTTTGTCCTACTCCATCATAAAAATAGACCAAGGCACTTACCTTTAATAGTTTTAAATAATTAAAAATTAAAAAAACTATAAACACAAACCACCAATCAGGCAAAAAAAAACAACAACTGATTTTCTAGGAATTCTCTCATTGGGTACAATAAAGGCCAAAAACGTTATGGATTTATCAGAAGCAGATGATATTAAGAAGAGGTGACCAGAATATTCAGAAAAAATATATTAAAAAGATCTTAATAACCCAGATACCACAATGGTGTGATTACTCACCTATAGCCAGGCATCCTGCAATACGAAGTGAAGTGGGCCTTAGGAAGCATCACTACAAACAAAACTAATGGAGGCGATGGAATTCCAGTTGAGCTATTTCAATTCCTAAAAGATGATGCTGTGAAAGTGCTGAATTCAATATGCCAGCAAATTTGGAAAATTTATCAGTGGTCACAGGAATGGAAAAGGTCAGTTTTCATTTCAGTCCCAAAGAAGGGCAATGCCAAATAATGTTCAAATTGCACAACTGCTCTCATTTCACGTGCTAGCAAAGTAGTGCTCAAAATTTTCTAAGCTAGGCTTCAACAGTATGTTTACTGAAAACATCCAGATGTTCAAATTGGATTTAGAAAAAGGAGTGGAATCAGAGACAAATTGCCAAGATCCATTTGATCATAGAAAAAGGAAGAGATTTCCAGGGGGAAAAAAAAAAAAAACAAAAAAACCTACTTTGCTTCATTGACTATACTAAATTAAAGCCTTTATGTGGATCAAAACAAACTGGAAAATTCTTAAATGATGGGAATACTAGGTCACCCTACCTGGCTCCTGAGAAACCTCTATGCAGGTCATGAAGCTGGTTAGAACCAGACTTGGAACAGACTGGTTCCAAAATGGGAAAGGAGTACATCAAAGCTGTATACTGTCACCATGCTTATTTAACTTATATGTGGAGTATGTCATGTGAAATGCCAGGTTGGATGAAGCACAAACTAGAATCAAGATTGCCAGGAGAAATATCAATAACCTCAGATATGCAGATGACACCACCCTTATGGCAGAAAACAAAGAGAAACTAAAGAGCCTCTTGATGAAAGTGAAAGAAGAGAGTGAAAAAGCTGGCTTAAAACTCAACATTCAGAAAACTAAGATCATGGCATCCAGTCCCATCACTTTATGGCAAATAGATGGTGAAATAATGGAAATAGTGAGAGACTTTATATTCTTGGGCTCCAAAATCACTGCAGATGGTGACGGCAGCCATGAAATTTAAAAAAAAAAAAAAACTTGCTCCTTGGAAGAAAAGCTATGACAAATCTAGATAGCATATTAAAAATCAGAGACATCACTTTGCTGAAAAAGATCTGCATAGTTAAACTATGGTTTTTCCACTGGTTATGTATGGATGTGAGAGTTGGACCACAAAGAAGGCTGAGCACTGAAGAATTGATACTTTTGAACTGTGGTGCTGGAGAAGACTCTTAAGAGTCCCTTGGACCGCAAGGAGATCAAACCACTCAATCCTAAAGGAAATTGTTTCTGAATATTCACTGGAAAGACTGATGCTGAAGCTGAAGCTCCAATACTTTGGTCACCTAATGTGAAGAGCAATCATTGGCAAAGACCCTGATGCTGGGAAAGACTGAGGGCAGGAGGAGAATGGGACATACAGAGAATGAGACGGTTGGATGACATCACTGACTCAATGGACAGGAGTTTGCGCAAACTCTGGGATATAGTGAAGGACAGGGAAACCTGATGTGCTGCAGTCCATGGGGGTTCAAAGAGTCAGACAACTGAGTGACTGAACAACAACAATTATACCACTCCAGTCACATACCACTTTCTTAGCTCTGATAAATGTCTATGTGTCATTTTGTGTATGTGGCTCAAAAGGGCAAAAGGTAAAAAAAAGAGACAAGCAAAGAAAGTGTATGTAAAGAAAAAAAGAAAGAGGATAAAAATAAAATATGGACAAAGTGCATTTATATTTTAAATTAGCTTTTGCTTATTGAATGGTTATTATATATTAAACAGTTTGTATTGGAAACAGAAATTGCTAACACCCTTTCAAACTATCTCATAAAAGTTGTTCAAGGTCTCACAGTTAATGAATATACAACAAAACCTAGATTTTTCCTCTAAATTCAGGTTCTTTTCTAAGTTGTACACTGTCACAATTATAAAGATGTTGACACACTAAACAGAAGAACAGTACAGAAATATTTCTTTTTAATTTTCTTCAAGCAAGGATTTAACAAAATAGTTAACATCAGAAGTTGGGCACGGGCTTTAATCACTTAAATTATTTTACCCATTATTTCATCATCATAAATGCATACAAATGATGTTATATTCCTTTCACAAAAAAATGTTTAAAATCTTAGCATACTCAGTGGATTCAGTTGAGAAATTGAGATATGAACACAAGTAATACAGTTTCCAAATATGCTCCAAAGGAAAAAAATATATACTTTTATAAATTCTTCCACATAATCCTTCATTTCTAATACAACAAGATAATTAGTTGATTTCTGGATAATTTCTAAGGTTAGCAATAGTTCAAAGAATATCAGATTACTTGCAAACACAAATACCAGGTCCTAGGACAGTTACAGGAAATCTGAGAAGGCAAGGCTTTTCAAGGAAACTAGGTCATGAAAGAGATTATTGCTCTAATCCTTAGAAACCTGGATAGAGTTGTCTTTTCCTGTATGAATATGAGCCTCAATTAAATACTCTGAGAAGGATTAAAGGTGACAATCTGGCTCAAGCAAAACTATTCTATTAAAACTATGGTGTATGCGTATCATGAATACAGAATTTGCTTCATTTTCACATTTCATTTTGAATATAATAAGCCACTTTTAATGGAAGAGATTAACAGATTTACTTTCTAAATATGCTCAGATTTACTTTCTAAATATACTCAGATTAAGCTAATTTGGTTAATCCCATTCTGTTTCACATGTAGTATCAATGTACAGTCCAAAGGTTTACATAGAGGGAAGTCTCTAAAAAAGACAGAAATATGAGAGGCAACATCTTTTACTTCACCCTAAGGTTAGAATAAGTTTCTACCAGCATAAACTACCAAAGAATTAAACCTGATATCCTATAAGCAACAGGGGATAGAAATTGAAAGCTGGTGGTACAGTCCCAGATATCAAAGAGAATCCAATGTCCAATTTGTTATTAAATATTGCCAGGCTATTAGTTACATCACTGAAAGTCTGTACAAGAATTATCAACAGTGGAAACTTAGAGGTCTATACTTTCCATACATGCTTTTTAAATTACGACTGTCTAGAGGGGGCAGAAATTGATTAGATCATTTACTTTTCACCTTAGTTTCAACTGCAACAATTCAAATATATTTGCATTCTAAAAAAGATTGCACTTTTATCAAGATCAAGTTAATAACAAATACATGTCTATACAAATGCATATATACACACATAAAACAACAACTACAACACTTAAAACTAAGATCAATGATTTAGTTTTATTTTGACATTTTCTGGGCTTAATTTCAGGATTAAGATTCCTGGGGTTTTGTGAGAAGTGTAAGATATGTATGTAAAATATTTAGCATGGTGATAGGCCCTTAACTAATTCTCAAAGATAATCTTTCTTCATCATCTGCTTATCAATTTGCTTGGAAAATAACTTGGAGAGTTAGAATGCAAGACAGTTTTGAAAATACAAGAGATAAAGAGCATTGATTTATTAAGATACGCTCTGGTATCGTTTTTTTTTTTTAATTTTATTTTATTTTTAAACTTTACATAATTGTATTAGTTTTGCCAAATATCAAAATGAATCCGCCACAGGTATACATGTGTTCCCCATCTTGAACCCTCCTCCCTCCTCCCTCCCCATACCATCCCTCTGGGTCGTCCCCAGTGCACCAGCCCCAGGCATCCAGTATCGTGCATCGAACCTGGACTGGTGACTCGTATAATACTAGACAGCAAGTATGTAGTAATGAGTAACTTTACAGATAATAATATGTTACTAGATTTTTTTTTTCCTTTGGAGGACAACATATTCTCTTTGTATATATACAAAGGAAAATTCAAATGCTTATTTTTCTTTTTACTGAGAAATCTTCAAAAATCCTACCATTAATCCCTCCCTCTGTGAAGCAGCAGCTTGGACATTGGTTATATTTTCAGTAAAGCATGCAGTAAGTTATAGGAATATCTGTTCCCTCATAAAATTCTTAGGTTTTAAGGAGCAGAGGGTGTGACCTAATAATCTCTGTCTCCTGAGAAACTGCCATATCACCTGGAAAATAGCAAGTTTCCAATAAATATGAGTACAATTGCAATATCCAAGCCACAAATCTACTGGATCCACTGGGGACTATGTAGCCTTTCGCGTCCTGCTCTCTCTCTCTTTTTTTTAATGCCTTGCTTTTTATAGGTACATCACTCTATATTCCTCTTCCATGGCACAAGGCACAGAAAAAAGAGAAAAGATGATTATTCCCCATGTGCGTACACTGATACAGCATCAGTTGCTCAATTATAACATGAGTAATATTTTTCTCTGTGTAAATTAGGATCTAATTAACAAACAAACAAAAAACACAAGATGTATTAGAATAATTATTATAGAGCATGCTAAATATATTCTGCTTATATTCCAAGCATGTTTCCAAAAGAATAACTTTTAAGCTCTCTGATTTTCATTGTATAGATACAAATGTCTTTTTCCTTTTACTTACATTCTTTGAAATATACTGAGGACAAAATTAAAGAAGAAGCAACCCTTCCTCCACACACACTAAATTCCCAAACTCCAAACTCTTTTTAAAAAAGTATTTACTTTTTAAATTGAAGAATAATTGCTTTACAGAATTCTGTTGGTTTCTGCCAAACAGCCATAGGTTAATTATTACCACAATGCATTGTCTTATCATAATGACTTCAGATACAAATACAATCTTTTTTCAAAGTTTTTACTTGTATTTTCACTATCTGGTCTATTGGTTTCTCCCTTTTGGTGCATATGAACACTCACCATCATCTTGGTGGTGGTGGTTATTATTATTATTAAGACCCCTTGGGAACACTTGCTTCCATGGAATTGGTGGTCCTAGAGAAAAATATGAAATCAACACCTGTTGCTCCCCAAACTGTAGCTACTCAAACAATTGCATCTATTTACTATTATGAATGGAGAAGGAAACGGCAACCCACTCTGGTGTTCTTGCCTGGAGAATCCCAGGGACAGGGGAGCCTGGTGGGCTGTCGTCTATGGGATCGCATAGAGTCGGACACGAATGAAGTGACTTAGCAGCAGCAATATTATGAAATAGTATGATTGAGGTACAACTGCTTTTTGTACTGTACACATTTTTCAAAATTCAGGATGAGATAATTTTCAAGACTTAATGAAGAATTTGTATATCCATATCATACCCCATGAGAGTGGGCTCTTTCAATGAAAGGCAGGGCAACCAAGAGCCAGCCTCATGAAGTGAAAGACCCTGCATCCTCTTTCTAGAGAAGCCTGCTGTAGCACTGCTGGGATTCTCTGACAGAACTATTCTTCTCCCTGCCCGAAAGAGGTAGATTCAGAATTTCTCAAGGATCCAAAGCCACTAGGAATCCATACTGTCTGCATCTGTCATCAGCATCATCCCCACTACACCAAGTGTGGAGAGTTGCATCTTCTTGGGAAAAGTCTTTGATTCACTTTTCATTTACTACAGCTCTTAAGATCAGGAGAAAATGACATTTTAAGTATCGTTTGAAATGGCAACCCACTCCAGTATTCTTGCCTGGAGAATCCCAGGGACGGAGGAGCCTAGTGGGCTGCCGTCTATGGGGTTGCACAGAGTCGGACATGACTGAAGTGACTTAGCAGTAGCAGTATATTCCTTGTCTTTATGTATATAGATTCTCTGCTTAAATAGCTTGTTTGTTTTGACAATCCTGACCTTCAAGATTAAGGTCAGTATTCTATGTGCTTCTTGTGCACCTTATATTATCCCAGAGAACCTAACCAAAAAAAAATTTAGCTGACTCTCCCTCCATTTGACCAAAACCCTCTTGATAATAGGTACCATGTTATTTTTTTTTGCTGATATTATTCTCAGTTTCTCACATAGGGCATGCAAAAGAAGAGAACTTTATTAAATTTTTATTGAATAAATAAATGAATAAACTATTAA
>NW_011494944.1:1871535-1874276 GCF_000754665.1 Bison bison bison | reverse complement strand
AAACTATTAACTATATTGAAGGCAAAGTAGCAAACAAATAAGAAAATAGTGAAAAGAAAGAAAATATTCTTGGAGATGAGTTCTCAGTAGTAAATGTGGTTGCACTATGCGGGCAGGGTTCACCAACTTCATAGTCCAGGGACAAGTGGAACTGGTCAGCACACACGAATTACTACAGGGTGAATTAGCCAGTCAAAAGGAAGGAAACACAAAGGCCTGACAGAACTATTTACAATAGCTAGAAAATGGAAGCAACCTAGATGCCCATCGACAGATAAATGGATAAACAAGCTGTGATGCATACATATAATGGAAT
The DNA here is from genome assembly GCF_000754665.1 of Bison bison bison. Classification (NCBI taxonomy): domain Eukaryota; kingdom Metazoa; phylum Chordata; class Mammalia; order Artiodactyla; family Bovidae; genus Bison; species Bison bison. The sequence goes on along the minus strand of NW_011494944.1, from coordinate 1,873,960 downwards.
ACTACTCAGCCAGAAAAAGGAACACATTTGAATATATTCTAATGAGGTGGATGAGACTAGAGCTTATTATACAGAGTGAGGTAAGTCAGAAAGACAAATATAAATATTGCATATTGACACATAGATATGGAATCTAAAGAGATGGCACTGATGAATTTATTTTCAGGGTGGCAAAGGAGAAACAGACATAGAGAAGAGACCTATAGACATGTGGGGAAAAGAGGAGGGAGAAGGGGGAGATGTTTGGAGAGTGTAATATAGAAATTTTAAATACCATATGTAAAATAAACAGCCAATGAGAATTTGTTGTATGAATTAGGAAACTCCAACAGGGGCTCCGTGACAGGCTGAAGGGTGGGGTGGGGAGGGAGATGGGAGCGAGGTCCAGGAGGGAGGGGACATCATGTACCTATGGCTGATTCTTGCTGATGAATGGCAGAAAACCACAAAATTCTGTAAAGTAATTACCCCTCAATTAAAAAATAAAAAAAAAAAACTTGACAGCAGTGGTTGAGTGACATGAAATGAAAAAAAAAAAAGAAAAAGCGTATCAAAGAAGGAGGAAATAAAGCATCTGCTTTAGCACATTTAATTATCAAATCTATATTTTTCACTTTCCCATTATTTTCTTCCTGGCAGCTCCATTCTGAGGCATATCATTCAGACTTTATGGTACAGTTTTACTGGATAAGCACATATTTTGTAAAAGAACCACATACCTCACCATGGTTACTTCTGGAGGAAGAGGCAAATTCTCTAATGACAACAGCCAGAGATAAGATAAAGCAAGACAATCTCCCAGAAGCTGAAGCTCAGTGAAGTCATAGGTATATTATTGAGTAAGTGAGATCTCAAAAAAGATTAGAAACAGTATTTGGACTGAAGAATATCCACAAGCCAATAAACTATAAAAATAAATATAAACAGTTTAATTCAAATACAGTAAATAAAAACACCATATCTAGAGGGAGACAGAGTGAAATTTTCTAGTTTCTTTATTACAATACTTAAATTTAATAAGAATGTAATTAAAACAAACTTTACACCTTTTACAAAATCTGTCAGATTTTAATCTAGTAACCATCCAAAGATCTTTAACTAGCAAACAATGATTTTTTAAAATTATTATTAATTAACTAAATGCAAAGAGTCAGACACGACTGAGTGACTTCACTTCACTTAGTGCAGGATGTGATGACAGCACGTGATGTTTTGATTCTAAGTTTTAAAAATATTAATTTCTTTTCATTTATGTCCAGGCCCTTTTGAATTCCTGTTTTGTCTGCCATGATCCATTTAGTACCATTGTATGGCACTAAAATTTTAAGGATTTTCATTCTAGTATGTTTAAACATTATAAAAGAAATGTTGTATTAGTTAAATTATGTATGTAACAATGGACTTAAAAAGTTGAGTTACATTGTATGCCTTAAACACAGACAATCTTATTTGTCTCTTGTATCTCAATAAAGCTATGAAGCTGGGGTAGGGGTAGATAACAACCACAACAATAACAACAACAAAATTCAACAGGTTTTCAAAAACAAAACAGCAAACAGTGCCATGCTGAGATTGAAGTCTGACACAATAGAAAAATAATATGGCCATCTCTTTGTTTAAAATTTGATAATTTACTCATAGTGGATATTCTGCATTGACTTTGGTTTTTAAAATACTGCATTAAATATCATTTTTAAAAGAAGGGTCTCTTCCATGTTAATTATAAAAAAAGAATTATGTCTCTACAGAAGCCAACAAACTTGATTCAGTAAGTTTAGAGATGCAAAAAAAAAAAAAAAATGTCTGCCCATTATTATCATTGGAAAACTTATTCACTTTGAGGAGTTTAAGGTTATTAGATGTTTTTCTAATACATGAAGAATGGAGTGAGAAGAACTGTTATGTAGGCAAACTTAAAAATCTAATTCTATCTAGCATCTAAACTTACCTATCTGCACACTATTTCCTTCCCATTATTTGAATACATTGAATTCTAACTCCTAACTGAAAATTAAACAAGATTTGAGATTGAGCACTGGGCTTCCCTGGTAGGTCAGAAGGTAAAGAATCTGCCTGCAATGCAAGGAACCCTGGTTCAATTCATGTGTCTGGAAGATTCCCAAGAGAAGGCATAGGCTACCCACTCCAGTTTCTTGGGCTTCCTTGGTGGCTCAGATGGTAAAGAATCCACTTGCAATGGGGGTGACCTGGGTTTGATCCCTGAGTTGGAAAGATCCCCTGGAGCAGGGCATGGAAACCCACTCCAGTAATTCTTTCTTGGAGTGTCCCCATGGACAGACGAGCAAGGGGGCTCCATGGGGTCACAAAGAGTCAGACACGATGAACAACTAAGCACAGCACAGCATTTCTGTGCCGTAAGTTTCAATTTAGGTTTTGTATTTGTGTGTGTGTGGCGGCAGGGGTC
>NW_011494944.1:1868935-1871435 GCF_000754665.1 Bison bison bison | reverse complement strand
GACACAGACATATGAGCTTAAAGAAAAAATGCTTATCATTGTATAGAGCTGAAAATTTTCTGTTATTAAATGATCTGTTATCAAACTGATTATTTTTTCTGTTATTAAAAAATCAGGGTAGATGAATAGAGACATTGATAAGCTTATCTTTGATAAGTTTTTTTTCATTTATTTTCATTCATTTTTTTAATTTATTTATTTTTTACTTTACAATATTGTATTGGTTTTGCCATACATTGACATGGATCCGTCATAGGTGTACATGTGTTCTCCATCCTGAACCCTCCTCCCACTTCCTTCCCCATCCCATCCCTCTGGGTCATCCCAGTGCACCAGCCCTGAGCACCCTGTATCATGCATCGAACCTGGACTGGCGATTCATTTCACATGTGATAATGTACAATCTTCAATGCCATTCTCCCATATTATCCCACCCTTGCCCTCTTCCACAGAGTCCAAAAGACTGTTCTATACATCTGTTTCTCTTTTGCTATCTCGCACACAGGGTTATCGTTACCATCTTTCTAAATTCCATATATATGTGTTAGTATACTGTTTTGGTGTTTTTCTTTCTGGCTTACTTCACTCTGCATAATAGGCTTCAGTTTCATCCACCTCATTAGAACTGATTCAAATGTATTCTTTTTAATGGCTGAGTAATACTCCATTGTGTATATGTACCACAGCTTTCTTATCCATTCATCTGCTGATGGGCATCTAGGTTGCTTCCATGTCCTGGCTATTATAAACAGTGCTGCGATGAACATTGGGGTACACGTGTCTCTTTCCCTTCTGGTTTCCTCAGTGTGTCTGCCCAGCAGTGGGATTGCTGGGTCATATGGCAGTTCCATTTCCAATTTTTTAAGGAATCGCCACACTGTTCTCCATAGTGACTGTATCAGTTTGCATTCCCACCAACAGTGTAACAGGGTTCCCTTTTCTCCACATCCTCTCTAGCAGTTATTGCTTGTTGACTTTTAGATAGCAGCCATTCTGACTGGTGTGAAATGGTACCTAATTGTAGTTTTGATTTGCATTTCTGGGTAATGAGTGATGTTGAGCATCTTTTCATATGTTTGTTAGCCACCTGCATGTCTTCTTTGGAGAAATGTCTGTTTAGTTCTTTGGCCCATTTTTTGATTGGGTCGTTTATTTTTCTGGAATTGAGTTGCTGGAGTTGCTTGTATATTTTTGAGATTAATTATTTGTCCGTTGCTTCATTTGCTATTATTTTATCCCATTCTGAAGGCTGTCTTCACCTTGCTTATAGTTTCCTTTGTTGTGCAGTAGCTTTTAATTTTAATTAGATCCCATTTGTTTATTTCTGCTTTTATTTCCAATATTCTTGGAAATGAGTCATAGAGGATCCTGCTGTGGTTTATGTCAGAGAGTGTTTTGCCTATGCTTTCCTCTGGGAGTTTTATAGTTGCTAGCCTTACATTTTGATCTTTAACTCATTTCGAGTTTATTTTTGTGTATGGCATTAGAAAGTGATCTAGTTCTATTTTTTTATAAGTGGCTGACCAGTTTTCCCAGCACCGCTTATTAAAGAGATTATCTTTTCTCCATTGTATACTCTTGCCTCCTTTGTTAAAGATAAGGTGTCCATAGGTGCATGGATTTATCACTGGGCTTTCTATTTTGTTCCATTGATCTATATTTCTGTCTTTGTACCAGTACCATACTGTCTTGATAACTGTGGCTTTGTAGTAGAGCCTGAAGTCAGGTAGGTTGATTCCTCCAGTTCCATTCTTCTTTCTCAAGATGGCTTTGGCTATTTGAGGTTTTTTGTATTTCCATACAAATTATGAAATTATTTGTTCTAGCTCTGTGAAGAATACCATTGGTAGCTTCATAGAGATTGCATTGAATGTATAAATTACTTTGTGTCAGTTCAGTTCAGTTCAGTAGCTCAGTCATGTCTGACTCTTTGCAAACTCATGAACTGCAGCATGCCAGGCTTCCCTGTCCATCACCAACTCCCAGAGTTCACTGAGACTCACGTCCATCAAGTCGGTAATGCATTCCGGCCATCTCATCCTCTATCGTCCCCTTCTCCTCCTGCCCCCCAATCCCTCCCAGCATCAGAGTCTTTCCTAATGAGTCAACTCTTCGCATGAGGTGGCCAAAGTATTGGAGTTTCAGCTGCACCATCATTCCTTCCAAAGAACACCCAGGACTGATCTCCTTTAGAATGGATTGGTTGGATCTCCTTGCAGTCCATCGGACTCTCAAGAGTCTTCTCCAACATCACAGTTCAAAAGCATCAATTCTTCAGCACTCAGCCTTCTTTACAGTCCAACTCTCACATCCATACATCACCACTGGATAAACCATAGCCTTGACTAGATAGACCTTTGTTGACAAAGTAATGTCTTTGCTTTTGAATATGTCATCTAGGTTGGTCATAACTTTCCTTCCAAGGAGTAAGTGTCTTTTAATTTCATGGCTTCAATCACCATTTGCAGTGATTTTGGAGCCCCCCCAAAATAAAATCTGA
>NW_011494944.1:1856015-1868835 GCF_000754665.1 Bison bison bison | reverse complement strand
CCCCCCCAAAATAAAATCTGACACTGTTTCCACTGTTTCCCCATCTATTTCCCATGAAGTGATGGGACCGGATGCCATGATCTTCGTTTTCTGAATGTTGAGCTTTAAGTCAACTTTTTCACTCTCCACTTTGACTTTCATCAAGAGGCTTTTTAGTTCCTCTTCACGTTCTGCCATAAGGGTGGTGTCATCTACATATCTGAGGTTATTGATATTTCTCCTGGCAATCTTGATTCTAGCTTGTGCTTCTTCCAGCCCAGGGTTTCTCATGATGTACTCTGCATAGAAGTTAAATAAGCAGGGTGACAATATACAGCCTTGACGTACTCCTTTTCCTATTTGGAAGCAGTCTGTTGTTCCATGTCCACTTCTAACTGTTTCTTCCTGACCTGCATATAGGTTTCTCAAGAGGCAGGACACGTGGTCCGCTATGCCCATCTCTTGAAGAATTTTCCACAGTTTATTGTGACCCACACAGTCAAAGGCTTTGGCATAGTCAATAAAGCAGAAATAGATGTTTTTCTGGAACTCTCTTGCTTTTTCCATGATCCACGGATGTTGACAATTTGATCTCTGGTTCCTCTGCCTTTTCTTAAACCAGCTTGAACATCTGGAAGTTCATGGTTCATGTAATGCTGAAGCCTGGCTTGGAGAATTTTGAGCATTACTTTACTGGCATGTGAGATGAGTGCAATTGTGAAGTAGTTTGAGCTTTTTTGGTATTGCTTTTCTTTGGGATTGGAATGAAAACTGACATTTTTCAGTCCCATGGCCACTGCTGAGTTTTCCAAATTTGCTTGCATATTGAGTGCAGCACTTTTACAGCATCATCTTCCAGGATTTGAAATAGCTCAACTGGAATTCCATCACCTCCACTAGCTTTGTTCATAGTGATGCTTTCTAAGGCCCACTTGACTGCACATTCCAGGATGTCTGGCTCTAGGTGAGTGATCGCACCATCATGATTATCTTGGTCGTGAAGATCTTTTTTGTACAGTTCTTCTGTGTATTCTTGCCACCTCTTCTTTATATCTTCTGCTTCTTTTAGGTCCATATCATTTCTGTCCTTTATTGAGCCCATCTTTGCATAAAATATTTTCTTGGTATCTCTAATTTTCTTGAAGAGATCTCTCGTCTTTCCCATTCTTTGTTTTCCTCTATTTCTTTGCATTGATTGCTGAGGAAGCCTTTCTTATCTCTTCTTGCTGTTCTTTGGAACTCTGCATTCAGATGCTTATATCTTTCCTTTTCTCCTTTGCTTTTCTCTTCTCTTCTTTTCACAGCTATTTGTAAGACTTCTTCAGATGGCCATTTTGCTTTTTTGCATTTCTTTTCCTTGGGGATGGTCTTGATCCCTGTCTCCTGTACAATGTCATGAACCTCTGTCCATAGTTCATCAGCAATTTATCTATCAGATCTACTCCCTTAAATCTATTTCTCACTTCCACTGTATTATCATAAGGGATTTGATTTAGGTCATACTCGAATGGTCTAGTAGTTTTCTCTACTTTCTTCAATTTAAGTCTGAATTTGGTAATAGGGACTTCATGATCTGAGCCACAGTCAGCTCCTGGTCTTGCTTTTGCTGACTGTATAGAGTTTCTCCATCTTTGGCTGCAAAAAATATAATCAATCTGATTTCGGTGTTGACCATGTGTAGATGATGTCCATGTAGGTGATGTCCATGTGTAGAGTTTTCTCTTGTGTTGTTGAAAGAGGGTATTTGCTATGACCAATGAATTCTCTTGGAAAAACTATATTAGCCTTTGCCCTGCTTCATTCCATATTCCAAGGCCAAATTTGCCTGTTACTCCAGGTGTTTCTTGACTTCCTACTTTTGCATTCCAGTCCCCTAGAATGAAAAGGACATCTTTTGGGGTGTTAGTTCTAAAACGTCTTCATAGAACCGTTCAACTCAGCTTCTTCAGCATTACTGGTCGGGGCATAGACTTGGATTACTGTGATATTGAATGGTTTGCCATGGAAATGAACAGAGATCATTCTATCGTTTTTGAGATTGCACCCAAGTACTGCATTTCGGACTCTTTTGTTGACCATCATGGCTACTCCGTTTCTTCCAAGGGATTCCTGCCCACAGATATAATGGTCATCTGAGTTAAATTCACCCATTTCAGTCCATTTTAGTTCATCGATTCCTAGAATGTCGACATTCATTCTTGCCATCTCCTGTTTGACCACTTCCAATTTGCCTTCATTCATGGACCTGACATTCCAAGTTCCTATGCAATATTGCTCTTTACTGCATCAGACTTTGCTTCTATCACAAGTCACATCCACAACTGAGCATTGTTTTTGCTTTGTTCCATCCCTTCATTCTTTTTGGAGTTATCTCTCCACTGATCTCCACTAGCATATTTGGCACCTACTGACCTGGGGAGTTCCTCTTTCAGTATCCTATCATTTTGCCTTTTCATACTGTTCATGGGGTTCTCAAGGCAAAAATACTGAAATGGTTTGCCATTCCCTTCTCCGGTGGACCACATTCTGTCAAACCTCTCCACCATGACCCGCCCGTCTTGGGTAGCCCCTCACAGCATGGCTTAGTTTCATTGAGTTAGATAAGGCTGTGGTCTGTGTGATTAGATTGACTAGTTTTCTGTGAATATGGTTTCAGTGTGTCTACCCTCTGATGCCCTCTTGCAACACCTACCGTCTTACTTGGGTTTCTTTTACCTTGAACGTGGGGTATCTCTTCACGGCTGCTCCAGGAAAGCACAGCTGCTTCTCCTTACCTTGGACGAGGGGTACCTCCTCACCACCTCCCCTCCTGACCTTTAACGTGGAGCAGCTCGTCTTGGTACTCCTGTGCCTGCACAGCCAGCGCTCCTGGGACGCGGGGTAGTTCCTCCTGGCCACAGCCCCTGACCTCAGACGTGGTAGTATACTCATTTTCACTATACTGATTCTTCTGATCCATGAACACAGTATATTTCTCCATCTATTTGTGTCCTCTTTGATTTCCTTTATAGTTTTCTATATATAGGTCTTTTCTTTCTTTAGGTAGATATAGTCCTAAGTATTTTATTCTTTTTGTTGCAATGGTGAATGGAATTGTTTCCTTAATTTCTCTTTCTGTTTTCTCATTATTAGTGTATAGGAATGCAAGGGATTTCTGTGTGTTGATTTTATATCCTGCAACTTTACTATATTCATTGATTAGCTCTAGTACTCCTCTGGTGGAGTGATAAATTCTTAGAAAAATACAAGTTTCCAAAACTGAACCAGGAAGAAATAGAAAATCTTAACATACCCATCACAACCACGGAAATTGAAACTGTTCAGAAATCTCCCAACAAACAAAGCCCAGGACCAGATGGCTTCACAGCTGAGTTCTACCAAAAATTTAGAGAAGAGCTAACACCTATCTTACTCAAACTCTTCCAGAGAATTTCAGAGGAAGGTAAACTTCCAAACTCATTCTATGAGGCCACCATCACCCTAATACCAAAACCTGACACAGATGCCACAAAAAAAGAAAACTACAGGTAAATATCACTGATGAACATAGATGCAAAAATCCTTAACAAAATTCTAGCAAACAGAATCCAACAACATATTAAAAAGATCATACATCATGACCGAGTGGGCTTTATCCCAGGAATGCAAGGATTCTTTAATATCTGCAAATCAATCAACATAATACACCACGTTAACAAACTGAAAGATAAAAACCATATGATTATCTCAATAGATGTAGAGAAAGCCTTTGATAAAATTCAACATCCATTTATGAGAAAAACCCTCCAGAAAGCAGGAACATAAGGAACATACCTCAACATAATAAAAGCTATATATGACAAGCCCACAGCAAACATTATCTTCAATGGTGAAAAACTGAAAGCATTTCCCCTCAAGTCAGGAACAAGACAAGGGTGTCCACTCTCACCACTACTATTCAACACAGTTTTGGAAGTTTTGGCCACAGCAATCAGAGCAGAAACAAATGAAAGGAATCCAGATTGGAAAAGAAGAAGTAAAACTCTCACTGTTTGCAAATGACATGATAAGCTTTTTGATCTAGAGAGAGTTCATCAGCTTACTTTTTAATGATCTTGTTGTAACCATCACTAAGAAGTCCTATGTTCTAATTAAGCATTTGGAGGAAAAAATATGGCAGTTAAAGATCCATAAAAATAGTCTTGAAAGTCAAATGCTGTGCAGGGGACAAGATTTACTGTAGACCCTGCCTTAATTTTGTCTAATTAATCCTGCTTATAATTAATTTCTGTATTTCATCATCCTTAAATTGACTGTCTCAATTAGACAACTCTATAATCACATTGCCCTGAGGTAAAAGAGAGTAGGAGAAATGCAAATTATGGAAAACAGAGGATGTGTATCTCTATCTTTTGTAATAGTTTTATATTCACAACCAGAAAATAATGGAGAAAAGTGAGGGGGAGGGAGCCTCATGCTGTTCACAGCAACCCTAAATTAGCCAATGAGAATAAAATTTATTAAATACCATGTGACCCACGTCTGCTCTCTGAAGCATTTGCATCACCTTTCTTCCACTAATCACAGTTAAGAGTATATTCAGAAATTTGGAGCATTCTACTTGTGTAAGAAACCTTCCAAACTACTGAGTAGAACATCTAATTTATATAAAACATGTCTAATAATATGAATTAGTGTCACAGTGATAGGCCCTCTCATTGACACATTTGGAAAATCCAAAATATTAAGAAATTACATGGAAAACTTATTTCTCCCAGAAAGTTCATTGTGCATAAAATTTCCTCTCATTGAATTGATACAAAGGTTATCAATTTCTATTAAAATTTTATCAATATACTTTCTGACTATAAAATATATTGCAAGAAAGTAGCTTTTAGAGCAGAAACTCAAAGTTGGTAATGAACTATACTAGAAAATCTATCTGGTGGAATTAAAGAGATTGATGTCATCTACTTTTAAAACATGTTTATTGCTTTTATTATTTTACTATGATACCACACTTGAAAATATTTATGTTGAAGAGACAAGAAATTTTTATTTTACCCCCATCTGAGCCAATCATATGGTAAAAAGTAGCAATCCAATCTGAGAGTTCCTTAATACAGCTATACAATCAAGATCAAAGTTACTTATTTTTCACGGAGTTTCTTAATAGTAAGAACATATATAGAATTGTGAGTCTTACTCTGGAGACTGAGTTATTCCCTGTAAGACTAAGAAATGGATTAAACCTCTCTGAGCATCAGTTCTTTTTGATAAATGACAAAAACTAGGCTTACTTCATATATCTATGCTGAATGTCACATTAGAAAAAGTATATGAAGTATTACTATCTATGAAAAAATTCATAGAATAGTCAGATTTTTCCAAATTTTGAGGAATAACTAAAACTTCTGAAATGTCAGGGACTTATGACAACAAAAATTTGTTATTCATGATACTTGTTGACAGATACTGATTGCTATTTTTTATCATCTGCTGTCTTTCAGGTATCATGCTGAAAGGGTAGTCCTTATTTAGGACATGCCATTCTTGTGGAAGAAGGCATAGGAAAAAAACCAAAGATGGAATCCTATGATGGCTTTCTTGGATATAGCATTTGTCACTTTTAAACCTGTGTCACTGGCCAAAGCAAGATATTTAGGCAGATGAGATGTCACAATCATGATCATCAAATTATATTAAACAATTATATAATTTATTAATATCAATTAAATTAATTCTTATCAATGTTATTGTTAATATGGAATTATGTGCATAAAAAGATGACCAGAATGCTTGTTACTCAGGAAAGCATTACATAGAGGAGTAAATTAAACAAATATTTTCCTAAACAGGGTAAATTTCTAAGATCTGAAGATACATATAGCATACAGTATATGTATGGTTATTGGTTATATGGTTATTGGTTAACTGACCAATAACTCAATTCACAGCTCTAATATTCAGTGAAAATGATAACTGCAAGACTTTTCCAGGATTCCTGAGTAAGCCTTTTATTTCCTGGCATAAGCAAGAAACTTTCTTCTTCCTAGAACTCTCTCTCAAATGTGGATTTAACAATAGAAGCTGCAACAGTCATCTTGTATCCATGAAAGAAAAACCAAAAGAATCATGCAAGCTTCAGCTCTGAGATTATTGGGAGACAAATCAGTGCCAGAAGCTAATTCTAGAATATTTAAGTCACTGTAGTTAACATATACAGATATAGAGTTTTTTTTGTTTCAGTTAAAACTATTTCTGAAGGATATAATCTAATTTCTAATCTAAATTCTATTTAGATGTATAGGTGAAAGTGAAAATGTTGGCCGCTCAGTTGTGCTGACTCTTTGCAAGTGGGTTGCCATTCCCTTCTCCAGGGGATCTTACCCACCCAGGGATCAAACCAGGTCTCCTGCATTGCTGCCCCTTCACTGAGAAAGTCAGTGAAGGGGCTGAAACAAAAGAAGAAACAGGAGAAGCCATGGATCTTTCAGCAGCCACACAGATAGGTATGGATGGAAGGGTGAAGGGACACAGCATGTTGTAACAGAGAAGACAGAAAACTGCAGTGAAGTTGTGGTTACAGATGGTATCCTTCAACCTGGACATGTCTTATACCAGGAAAATGTGGTTATCATGTTCTTGATTACATTGTTCCATAGAACTGCTAAGCTATAAATGGTTTTCTTAGCTACTTAGAATTCAGAACTACAGTAGCCAGAGCCGGTACTGACTAGAGTATATGTTCATTTAAGAGTGTGAGGGCATTTTCTTCATTGTGGAAATGGGTCCATTCAGTGTAGAACAGTGAGACCCTAAAAGAAAACATACGCCATTAATTATAGGTGACTGGAGAAAGGAGTTAAGTAAATTTTAGGCACTTCATGATAACTTCCCTGGTGGCTCAGAGGTTAAAGCATCTGCCTCCAGTGCGGAAGACCCCGGTTCCCTCCTGGGTTGGGAAGATCCCCTGGAGAAGTAGATGGCAACCCACTGCAGTGTTCTTGCCTGGAGAATCTCATGGACGGAGGAGCCTGGTAGGCTACAGTCCTCGGGGTTGCAAAGAGTCGGACACAACTGAGCGACTTCACATCACTTCACTTTACTGTCTGAGCCACTAGAGAAGCTCATTTAGGTGTATACATATCAACAAACTTGTTTATCCTCTCTGAGGCTAGTCACATGTAAAACTAGATGTCTTTAGGCATTTTGATTTATTAGTATAACTGATAATTAAAGCATTAGGAATACTTAGAGAAGTAGAGCAGAGAAGGCAATGGCACCCCACTCCAGTACTCTTGCCTGGAAAATCCCATGGACCAAGGAGCCTGGTGCGCTGCAGTCCATGGGGTCGCTAGGAGCCTGGTAGGCTACAGGCCTTGGGGTTGCAAAGAGTCGGACACGACTGAGCGACTTCACTTTCACGCATTGGAGGAGGAAATGGCAACTCACTCCAGTGTTCTTGCCTGGAGAATCCCAGGGACGGGGGAGCCTGGTGGGCTGCTGTCTATGGGGTCGCACAGAGTCGGACACGACTGAAGCGACTTAGCAGCAGCAGCAGCAGCAGAGAAGTAGAGAGAATACTATAAAAACTCTTGACAGGTATTTCCAAATATCTGCAATATTGTCAAAATAATGAATTACTCTGTGTCACTCTATAGAAGAAAATTAGATATTATGCAATATATCTATCTTAAGTATAAGGAAGAAAAAAATTTAAGAGACATAGTCTACATTGAATTGTCTGCTTTGTGAAGTTGAAAGGTACAACCAGAAATAATCAAGCAGATACTAGAAAATCAAATATTAGAATTGCAGAAGAACCGATCTCTGGACTTTTAATAATACTTAATTTGATAACACTTCCAACTCAATATGCAATCCAATCTGTAGTTTTCACACATAATTGTAAAAAGTTAATTATGAAATTTATCCACTTTTTCATTTTAATCCATTTACTTTGTCAACCAAGTTTTGTGGATCCAGACTGTTTTAGATATTAATGATTAAATATGTGTGAGAACAAAAACTTTTGAATTGTAGGGAATAAAGGGGTCCATGAGACAGAAGAGGACCTCCACAGATGTGGGTCTTGTGAAACTTTGAAATGTTTCTTCTGAGGGAGAAGGGGATACCATACACTCATTAATTAAATCGTAGGTTACATATAAAATGAGAAATCATAATGTGTGAAATAGTGAACTCTGGAAAAAGCGAATCTTTCTTGATATATTGGTAGGTGATATTGTTGCAGGTGGGTCTGAAACATTTTGAGAAACATGGACCTGTAGGAAATTGTGATCTACTAAAGTCTAACAGAATTGTAGACTAATGTCTACATAAAGGATACACACTGATAGAAAATTTTATTCAAACAATGTGTAATTGGGATACATTTTGAAAATATATTTCAAGGACAAGATGCTTAAAAATCCAGCAGGAAGTGTTCTTCTTTCAGGCAAAATTATCTGCACTATCAATATTTTCCATCCTGAAACACTAAATCAGTCTTCAAGGTACTAAAATCATATACATTAAATACCTAGAGATGACCAATTTTTCATTCATTCTCATTTAACTAAAAACATTTATCCTTTTCCCAAAAGTACACTTACACAATTATGAATACTAAACATTTTTGAGAAACTTCTTCTATTTTCATATGTTTTGGGTATATTCAGGTGACTATAGTGAAAGTTGAATTCTAGTTCAAATACGGATAGAGTGTAACATCATTCCCCTACTGATATCTATATAAATAGCCATATCTAGAAAATCTATTGCTTTCATTAAGTGAAAGGTAAGTTTCATAGGGTAATTTATTAAAAAGAAAAAACTTGTCTATTTTTTGAAAACCATGGCAGTAATGTATACGGGGAGAAAAAAATCATCCACTTTCTCTCTCCTTCATTCTGAGGAGCAGAAGTAATCACTGTATATTATAAAAATTTCAGATTATCTTAGAATTCATATATACATATCATATCTCTTCCAAATATACAGTTGACTTTTTAAAATTCATTGACAGGCTTCAAACTTGTTTTTGCCAAGTCCAGAGAAGATGAAAACTGGTCATTTGAGCTGAATGGGGAATGCAAAGACCCCTGCTGCTGGTGCTGCTAAGTCCCTTCAGTCATGTCCAACTCTTAGCAACCCCATGGACTGCAGCCTACCAGGCTCCTCCATCTATGGGATTTTCCAGGCAAGAGTACTGGAGTGGGTTGCCATTGCCTTCTCCAGCAAACACCTCTGAATTGTGCTATTTCCTAAAACTATATAGGGAGTGATTCTTGAGATTTTTCTGGTAGATGGCTTCCATCCTGCTTGTTATCACATAGGTGAATCTCAATAGGATGACTGTGTGACCAGAAGTAATAATCAAAAAAGTATAAAGACATGAAGCATAAAGTGGGCTTCTTTTCAATCAAAACATATTTACAAGATTCATGTTGCCAATGGAAGAGTTATGAACAGAACTGAACAGAAAGGAAGCCTATTCTACTTGACAAGGTTAATGTACTATGTTAAAAATAACTATGCATTTGATCAGAAGATGTGTAAGGTATAATCAAAAAGTTATACATTCATGTGAGGAAATCTTTTATGCATTTATTAGACACATAATATATTAATTTACATGATTTAGCTAGTAATTTACTTGTTATGAAGACAAGATACAAAGAAGAATCTACATTCTTGATACTAAGAGTTAACTTGCAAAGAACATAACTGAAGTCTGAACAAATAGGCAAACATTCCTATTAAAAACATAACAGCAAGGACATCTTTCATTCTTCAGTTCAGTTCAGTTCAGTCACTCAGTCGTGTCCGACTCTTTGCGACCCCATGAATTGCAGCACGCCAGGCCTCGCTGTCCATCACCAACTCCCAGAGTTCACTCAGACTCATGTCCATTGAGTCCGAGATACCATCCAGCCATCTCATCCTCTGTCATCTCCTTCTCTTCCTGTTCCTAATCCCTCCTATCATCAGAGTCTTTTCCAATGAGTCAACTCTTCGCATGAAGTGGCCAAAGTACTGGAGTTTCAGCTTTAGCATCATTCCTTCCAAAGAAATCCCAGGGCTGATCTCCTTCAGAATGGACTGGTTGGATCTCCTTGCAGTCTAAGGGACTCTCAAGAGTCTTCTCCAACACCACAATTCAAAAGTATCAATTGTTCAGCACTCAGCCTTATTCACAGTCTAACTCTCACATCCATACATGACCACTGGAAAAACCATAGCCTTGACTAGACGGACCTTTGTTGGCAAAGTAATGTCTCTGTTTTTCAACATGCTATCTTAGTTGGTTATAACGTTTCTTCCAAGGAGTAAGTGTCTCTTAATTTCATGGCTGCAGTCACCATCTGCAGTGATTTTGGAGCCCAAAAAATAAAGTCTGACACCGTTTCCATTGTTTCCCCATCTATTTCCCATGAAGTGATGGGACTGGATACCATGATCTTAGTTTTCTGAATGTTGAGCTTTAAGTCAACTTTTTCACTCTCCACTTTCACTTTCATCAAGAGGCTTTTGAGTTCCTCTTCACTTTTTGCCATAAGGGTGGTGTCATCTGCATATCTGAGGTTATTGGTATTTCTCCCGGCAATCTTGATTTCAGCTTGCGCTTCTTCCAGCCCAGAGTTTCTCATGAGATGACTTTATTAAGAGATGCCTTTCTCATACAAAAAACATAATGAGTAGTAAAACAAACCACACATAAATTTAGCAGATCAAAACCTGAACCCAAGCTCACTTGATTATGTGCCATGCTTACTGTCCCTGTCTGTAATTTGCACTATTAGGTCAAACACACAGCACATAGCTAAAGTAAGATAGCTCCTGAGAAGGCTAGAACTACACTTGGTGACTTGTATATTTCTGTGCCCAAGCTTGCTTCTGATGATAACAATAACCCTGTGTACGAGACAGCAAAAGTGACGCTGATGTATGGAACAGTCTTATGGACTCTGTGGGAGAGGGAGAGGGTGGGAAGATTTGGGAGAATGGCATTGAAACATGTAAAATATCATGTATGAAACGAGATGCCAGTCCAGGTTCAATGCACGATACTGGATGCTTGGGGCTAGTGCACTGGGACGACCCAGAGGGATGGTATGGGGAGGGAGGAGGGAGGAGGGTTCAGGATGGGGAGCACATGTATACCTGTGATGGATTCATTTTGATGTTTGGCAAAACTAATACAAAAAAAGAAAAAGGAACTTCAGAACTTGGTATGATGAAGAACTAAACATGAGATGTTTTCCCCAATTTTTGAATGATGTAAATTCAAGGATCCTGTAGAATATAATGGAAATTGGAAATGTTCTATTTCAATGTTGATTGAATCTTTGTTTTCTCAACAGAAAGGTGACCTGGGTTATATTCAAATGGATTAAGAAATATGTGACAAATTTTCACTCCTAGGTGTTGGAGGTTGATACCAATATCAATTTCCTTGGTACACATTTCCTTGAGGTTATTATTTATCTGTGGTTTTGGGGGCAAAAACTTATATTTAAAACTCTCTCACCATGATGATGATCTTCTCCATTACTTAACTCAAAAATTTTCTCTTCCTCTACACTTTTATGTTTATTTATTTTTAATTAATTAATGTACTTATTGTACTTTACAATATTGTATTGATTTTGCCATACATTGACACTTTTAAAATTCTGGTTTGTTACTTATGTTAAAGGCCATAAGTTGACCCCAGGGGGAGAAAAAAAAAAGAGAAGCTATTCAAAATTCCTATTTATTTTCAAGATTTTGTAACTTGTAAAGCCTTTATTTTGAGGCAATACCATATATTTCTACTTATTCTACTTCACCTCCTCAAGGCCTTGACCTAGTTGTGAGTGGATAACAGTGAAATGATATTACCTGAAATTAAACAGAAAATCAGATATATCATATCCCTTCATGGGATGTCAAGTAAGAAGAACCAGGGGAAGCTACAGAAAATGGGAACATAATCTAAATTGAAGTCGCTCAGTCATGTCCAACTCTTTGTGACCCCATGGCCTATAGTCCACCAGGCTCCTCGGTCCATGGGATTCTAAAGGCAAGGATACTGGAGTGGGTTGCCTGCTAAATTTACGTATGGTTTGTTTTACTATTCATTATGTTATTGGTATGAGAAAGGCATCTCTTAATAAAGGAAATTTCCCTGGAGATTTCCTTCTCCAGGGAATCTTCCTGACCCAGGAATCAAACCCAGGTCTCTTGCATTTCAGGCAGATGCTTTAACCTCTGAGCCACTAGGGAAGCCCAAAGATATATAATGGAGAACTATTTTGATTGGGGAAAAGAAAACTTTGATAAAGACTTGCAGAATAAATCAACTATACTTCAAATAAAAAATATTTATAGAATGCTATACTTATCAAATAATTTAGAGTCAAGATCAATACTTTCATTTAAAAATGAGACATCTGAACTTCAGTATCTTGTGTTTTTTTGGTGGGGAGTGTTATGTGAATGCATGCTCAGGTGTGTCCAACTCTCTGTGACCCCATGGACTGTAGCTCACTGGCTCTTCTGTCCGTGGGATTTCTCAGGCAAGATTATTGGAGTGGGTTGCCGTTTCCTTCTCCAGAGGATCTTCAAAACCCAGAGACTGAACCAGTGTCACCTGATTGGAAGGCGGATTCTTTTCCACTGAGCCACCTGGGAAGCCCCAGGGAGTGTTACATTCTATTATTAATATTGTCACTGAAGTAACTCTGGTGTATTAAACGCTGGCTTAATATTTAGATTCACTGTTCTCTTATATTCCAACATTCTTCCCTCTTTATAAAAGGCAAAATAAATAAAAAATACTTGTACTTTATGAGTATATAGAGTGTATATATAT
>NW_011494944.1:1855248-1855915 GCF_000754665.1 Bison bison bison | reverse complement strand
ATATATATATAATACTTCTCCTTAACAGTCACCTTTTCAAATATATTTCAGTGTGAATTTTTATTCTCTTCTATAAACCCATAGAAGATGGAAGATTTTTATATAAATCACCAAAAAAATGTGAACATGAAGTCACTCAGTTACGTCTGACTCTGCATGACCCCATGGACTGTAGCCCGCCAGGCTCCTTTGTCCATGGGGATACTCTAGACAATACTAGAGTGGGTTGCCATTTCCTTCTCCAGGGGATCTTCCTAACCCAGGGATCGAACCCAGGTCTCCCACATTGCAGGCAAACTCTTTACCCTCTGCACCACCAGGCAAGCCCCTATAAATCCATAGTCTCCGAATATTCTTTGATGGAACATGTTTGCTCCATTTTGCAGTACATTTTGGTAATCTGGAATGATTTCACCCACCTTCTGTGACTGATTTTCTTTCAATTTTTCTTTAGGAACAACTTCAAACCAAACTGCCTTTAAAGCACTTTGTATGAACCCCAAAATATGAGCCCCCAAATAAAAATATCTCCCAAGGGTTATAGAGTCCCTCATGCGAATGTTCATCTTTACTTTTACCACATTTCAGTTCAATTCTGTACTTTACTTTCTGTGTCTTTCTGTATCTATGCTGTGATTCTTAGAAAGCACCCAATGCATGCTGGCTG
>NW_011494944.1:1850166-1855148 GCF_000754665.1 Bison bison bison | reverse complement strand
GAACAGCCTGGATATAACATCTAACTGCAGACCTGTTTACATTTCTCTTTGGGTATCCCCCCTCAAGTATGTGTAATGCAATAATTTCAAGCTTAAACATTAGCTTTTGTTAAACGTTAACTAATATTTTCCTCCAGAAAAATAGCATTACAAATTTTGTACAACTGGGGATACCATTGCAATGCTCATAAACTCTACAAACTTTAAGAAGAAAATAAAATCTCAAGAAAATAAAATCTCTGACTTTTTTCAGCTCATTCTTCTTGTTATTATCAGGACTATTTTCACCCTTGACTTTCTTAATGGAAACCTAGCCCTAATTCTTTAAAAACACATGAAGAAGTAAATATGTAAATCTTTGTATATAATCCACAACTAGCAAACATTAAAGCACCTATTATTTTTTGATTGAATAACCTAAGTATTTATTTTTTTTCTCTTTTCTACTCTCTCCCTCATTTTTTAATCTTATCAATTACTTCTGACTGACTTGATAGTAGAAAATAAAGTAAAAATTCCCTCAGTGTGTATATCTATTAGATGATGGGAACATTCTATTAACAAAATAAGGATGTGTGACTTTGGCACTACTAAGAAAGGCTTTATGCAAATTAGCATCAGTCTCAGTCTTCTCAAAGAATTTCATCCCTAAAATTGTCTTTATTTCAATAGGAAAAATCAAGTATCATACTCATAGAAATTTATCTTGCAATTATAATATGTTATATGATATTTACAATTATTACGTTAATCTTCCATCAATACAGCAGGCTTTCTGAGGTCCTAGCCTGAGTTCTTCTTTATCCTCTATATGCCTGATAAAGAGTAGTGCTTCAATTAATATTTGTTGTATGATTGAATGGACAAATCTTTTAAAGAGGTACAACATTTAATAAGACATATATAATCAATTGTATATGGATTCCTTCATTGAGCAATAAAAGGTTTTGGCAATTTCTCCCCTTATGAATAACTTGCAATGTGTTGCTGTCAGAATTATGAATTAGCAACACTATTGGCAAGATTGATAAATGATATATTAACTTTCTCTGGAATGGCATTCCATTTTCTGTAGTATTTTATTTTCAAACTATAGGTCTGCCTTATCAAATCACAATTTAATGTTTATTTTTGATACATAAAATTATTTCAAAATCACATTTATGAGCATTTAAAAAATATAATGAAGAGTTACAGTGATGAGCTGTATTTATTCTACCACTTCAATCTTCCTGATAGATATCTACTTGTCATTTTGCAAATGTTTTCTGGAAGATATTCTGTTGAGCATAAACAAGTCATCTATTTCAAGTGAGTCATTGTGTAACTTTGCAGTTACTTTTAAAATAATCACCAAACTCAAATAAGAAATTAATCTCTACATTCCAAGGTAAATGCAATAAGAATAATACAATTTCTGACAGTTGTAAGAAATTGGGTGGCTTACAATGTGTTTGCATAAATATCCTCCCTCTTGATCTTCACCATGACCTTTTGAATATGTGTGCTCAGTTGTGTCCGACTCTCTGACCCCATGGGACTGTAGCCCTCCAAAGTCCTCTATACATGGAAATTTCCAGGAGAGAAAACTGGAGTGGGTTGTCATTTCCTTCTCCACCAAGACACTTTGAAGGATACAAATTATTCCCTTTGTGATGGTCAAAGAAACTAAGGCAAGGATAGGTTAAACGATATTTCTATGATCACAGTAATTTTCACAACTGGAAAGTAAACCAGGTCTTCTGAACTTAAAATTGCTTTTCTTTTTTTCATACTACTCTAACTTGATATTGACAAATTACTGTTTCCTTCCATTATTATTCTGAAACTACTTTCTTTACTTGGTTAAAATATATATATACTCTTTGTTTTTTAACTAAGTAGGAACAAATTAGGTCAGCACATACATCTACTAAAGTACGGTTTCAAAGACCAGGTAACACAATAAGTGCAGGTTTCCAGTCCCCACAGTAAATTTTGAAATTAGGATAACAAGGATATCCTTACACACAGGGAAAGTTTTCTGTCTTATAGTAGTTGGTCACAAATGGATTGTGTTGTTGGTGTTAGTCGCTCAGTCATGTCTGACTCTTTGTGAAACCATGGATGATAGCCGGCCAGGCTCCTCTGTCCATGGGATTCTCCAGGCAAGAACACTGGAGTGGGTTGCCATTCCCTTCTCCAGGGGATCTTCCTGACCCAGAGATTGAACCCAGGTCTCCTGAATTGCAGGCAGGTTCTTTACCATCTGAGCCACCAGGAAAGCAAAATGGATTCTATCTGTACTAAATTATTAGCCCTCTCAATTTTCGAGAGCAGATAGTCAACCTAAATGTAAGCAACCTTGCCCACCTACTTCAACATGCCTTACAAATACTATCATTTCTTGGTATACCACAGTCTCCAAGTGGGTGAGAATTACTGTTATCTATTCCTATGTTTTGAGAGACACTGACACAGATATAAAGATGCAACTTTAGGAAATCCCCATTGTGTTTGATTATACAGCCTTCTACTTTTTTTTTTTTTTTTTTTGCAGCTATCACAGTAACTCCTAAACATGTCCTGTGCTTAGTAGTTTCAGAAAGCATTTGATGTATCTTGTCTCATTTATTTTCCCTAGTTCAACAAGGCTTAAGATGTTGTCCAGTACCATTCAGTAAAGAGCCAATTAGGAATAGCAATCCAAGTCTTAGGAGAGGGAATACAGCACCATCTTAAAGATCACCCTGCCTTCACACTCAGCTTTAACTGTGTATCATTCTGCTGCTACCCACAAAAAGCTGACTAACTGAAAATATTTATTAATTCAAGTTTTTAATGAATTTGGTGACAGCAGCAATTTTATATAAATTTTTTGATGTTGCTTCTTGGTCAAGACATTTCTCCTTTTCTTATCTCCACCAAGTGCTAAGAACAGCATGTATGAAATAGAAAAATGATTATTCTTGAGGGATAGATTAGAAAGATTCAAGTTCATTTCCCACAATCTGACACATGAAAAGAATAGTAAAAGAGAAAAGAAGGTACTAGCTCTGAAAAATAGGGCTGATAAAGGAATTCATCAGCATCAAGCCAACTGCCAGCTTGAGATTTAACGAACCCACTTGCTTCCCTTAATTGGTACCCCTTTCTTCCTAAGGAAATCTTGAAAATCCTTTACAAAGCTAGTGTCTTTTAAACTATGTACCATAGGTAAGCCATATTAATTGGATATTTAATTACAGATTCTCTGTGCAAGCTTCAGTGGTGAACAACTATTATTATATTGTAGCACTCTTACTTTTAAACTGACTCTGTAATAACTCTGAAAGCTGTGTAAAGTAAAATTAAATCCTTATCCATAGACAATTACTTTAGTATTTGTACTGTGTCTAAGAAGGACCAAGGTTAAGTTGATATTACTCATTATGAATATAAATTATAAGATCCATTTACTTTCATTCTTATTCCTATGTATCTTGAACACACACACACACACAAATTATGATAAAGACAATCAAAATATGATTTTAGCAGCAAAGAATGGTAAATTATTTTTAGGTAATCAATTTTCCCCTAATAAACTTGTGATTTGATATTATAGTATTTAAAAGTTAGTGAGATATTTTCTATTCCATTATCTGTTCTTTTCAGCTTCTGTTCTAATGCGTTGTATGCCCATTACTAAGGACACAGATTTTTATCTTTGTATAAACTTGTCTCCATGTTTAAAAATAAATGTAAAAAATACAGTGTGTGTGAGAATCATAAATCACTGCTGTGGATATATGGAGAGACCATATTAATAGTGATATGTTATCAAAAGGGTAGCTACAAAGTCTGGAAATGTAGAAAAAGATTGTTGAACTCTCCTCATAATTACTTTTGGGATATGCCAAACACAGTAAATTCAGTAAAAAATCAGAGCGATAAAAATCATCTTAGGTAATGTATCACCGATGTGTGCACAGAGAGAGATGAAATCCTGCATTAATTCACTATGTTAGATGAAACTTCTGTGAGTACACAAAACTATGTGTTGGTACCAAGGGACAAGGCATCAACAGGATATTTTATTGTGAACCATTCATTAGCTATATCTGCCCATGTTTCCAGACATTAAAAACACATTATGTAATGGATTTTATAAGAATACAACCTTCAACTGCATTAGCATTATTAAAATTGAATTGGATTCTAAAAGTCACTAGAGCATCCACATCTGCTACCACAACTTTTTTCTCCTAAGAAAATTTTGCTTGCTCCAAATTATGCATACTGTACAACAAACTCTTTCACCTTGGCAGCTTTATCCGAGTTTTACCAACATATTAACTTCCTGTACTTATATTTTGTTATTTTCTTTCATCTCTCCAACATTCGTTCATGATTATAGACTACAAACCACATAATTCTTGTTCATTATCACCTCTATAATTCAGTTCAGTTCAGGAATTCTTTCATGTCTGACTCTTTATGACCTCATGAACTGCAGCATATCACGCCTCCTTGTCCATCACCAACTCCCAGAGTCCACCCAAACCCATGTCCATCAAGTTGGTGATGCCATCCAACCATCTCATCCTCTGTCGTCCCCTTCTCCTCCTGCTCTTCATCATCCCCAGCATCAGGGTCTTTTCAAATGAGTCAGCTCTTCACAACAGGTAGCCAAAGGATTGGAGTTTCAGCTTCAACATCAATCCTAACAATGAACACACAGGACTAATCTCCGTTAGGATGGACTGGTTGGATCTCCTTGCAGTCCAAGGGACTCTCAAGAGTCTTCTCCAACACCACAGTTCAAAAGCATCAATTCTTTGGTCCTCAGCTTTCTTCACAGTCCAACTCTCACATCCATACATGACCACAGGAAAAACCATAGCCTTGACTAGACGGATCTTTGTTGACAAAGTAACGTCTCTGCTTTTCAATATGCTATCTAGGTTGGTCATAACTTTCCTTCCAAGGAGTAAGCGTCTTTTAATTTCATGGCTGCAATC
>NW_011494944.1:1849613-1850066 GCF_000754665.1 Bison bison bison | reverse complement strand
TGTGAGATGAGTGCAATTGTGTGGTATTTGAACATTCTTTGGCATTGTCTTTCTTTGGGATTGGAATGAAAACTGACCTTTTCCAGTCCAGTGGCCACTGCTGAGTTTTCCAAACTTGCTGGCATATTGAGTGCAGCACTTTCACAGCATCATCTTTCAGTTGAAATAGCTCAACTAGAATTCCATCACCTCCACTAGCTTTGTTAATAGTGATGCTTCCTAAGACCCACTTGACTTCACCTTCCAGGATGTCTGGCTCTAGGTGAGTGATCACACCATCATGATTATCTGGGGTATGAAGATCTTTTTTGTACGGTTCTTCTGTGTATTCTTGCCACCTCTTCTTAATATCTTCTGCTTCTGTTAGGTCCCTACCATTTCTGTCCTTCATTGAGCCCATCTCTGAATGAAATGTTCCCTTGGTATCTCTAATTTTCTTGAAGAGATCTCTAG
>NW_011494944.1:1848728-1849513 GCF_000754665.1 Bison bison bison | reverse complement strand
GGACTCTCATGTCTTCTCCAACACCACAGTTCAAAAGCATCAATTCTTTGGTCCTCAGCTTTCTTCACAGTCCAACTCTCACATCCATACATGACCACAGGAAAAACCATAGCCTTGACTAGACGGATCTTTGTTGACAAAGTAACGTCTCTGCTTTTCAATATGCTATCTAGGTTGGTCATAACTTTCCTTCCAAGGAGTAAGCGTCTTTTAATTTCATGGCTGCAATCACCATCTGCAGTGATTTTGGAGCCCCCCAAAATAAAGTCTGAAACTATTTCCACTGTTTCCCCATCTATTTGCCATGAAGTGATGGGACCAGATGCCATGATCTTCGCTTTCTGGATGTTGAGCTTTAAGCCAACTTTTTCACTCTCCTCTTTCACTTTCATCAAGATGCTCCTCAGTGTTTGTTCACTTTCTGCCATAAGGGTGGTGTCATTTGCATACCTGAAGTTATTGATATTTCTCTCAACAATCTTGATTCCAGCCTGTGCTTCATCCAGCTCAGCATTTCTCATGATGCACTCTGCATATAAGTTAAATAAACAGGGTGACAATATACAGCCTTGACGTACTCTTCCTATTTGGAACCAATCTGTTGTTCCATGTCCAGTTCTAACTGTTGCTTCCTGACCTGCATACAGGTTTCTCAAGAGGCAGGTCAGGTGGTCTGGTATTCCGATCTCTTTTTTCAGAATTTTCCACAATTTACTGTGATCCACACAGTCAAAGGCTTTGGCATAGTCAATAAAGCAGAAATAGATGTTTTTCTGGAACTCTCT
>NW_011494944.1:1836366-1848628 GCF_000754665.1 Bison bison bison | reverse complement strand
TGATCACACCATCGTGGTTATCTGTGTCATTAAGATTGTTTTTGTATAGTTCTGTGTATTCTTGCCACCTCTTCTTAATATCTTCTGCTTCTGTTAGGTCCCTACCATTTCTGTCCTTCATTGAGCCCATCTCTGAATGAAATGTTCCCTTGGTATCTCTAATTTTCTTGAAGAGATCTCTAGTCTTTCCCATTCTATTGTTTTCCTCTGTTTCTTTGCATTGATCACTGAGGAAGGCTTTCTTATCACTCCTTGCTATTCTTGAACTCTGCATTCAAATTGGTATATCTTTCTTTTTCTCCTTTGATTTTTGCTTCCCTTTTTTCACAGCTATTTGTAAAGCCTCTTCAGACAGCCATTTTGCTTTTCTGCATTTCTTTTTCTTGGGGATGGTTTTGATTCCTGTCTCCTATACAATGTCACAAACCTCCATCCATAGTTCATCAGGCACTCTGTCTGTCAGATCTAGTCCCATAAATCTATTTCTCACTTCCACTGTATAGTCATAAGGGATTTGATTTAGGTCATCCCTGAATGGTCTAGTGGTTTTCTCCACTTTCTTCCATTTCAATCTGAATTTGGCAATAGGAGTTTATGATCTGAGCCACTGACAGCTCCTGGTCTTGTTTTTGCTGATTGTATAGAGCTTCTCCATCTTTGGCTGAAAAGAATATAATCAATTGGATTTTGGTGTCCACCATCTGGGTGATGTCCATGTGTAGAGTCTTCTCTTGTGTTGTTGCAGGAGGGTGTTTGCTATGACCAGTGTGTTCTTTTGGCAGAACTTTGTTGTGCAGAAGTGTGGCGGCTTTGATAGACAGTCAGAGGCATGGCCAAGAGGAGCTACCCCACGTCCATGGTCAGGGGAAGCGGCTGAGAGGCACTATCCCATGTCCAAGGTAAGGAGTGGTGGCTGCACTTTGCTGGAGCACCTGTAAAGAGATACCTCACATCCAAGGTAAGAGAAACCCAAGTAAGATGGTAGGCACTGAGAGAGGCCATCTAGGGCAAACAGACGGAAACCACAATCACAGACAACTAGCCAATCTGATCACATGGACCGCAGCCTTGTCTTGCTCAGTGAAACTAAGCCATGCCGTGTGGGGCCACCCAAGATGGATGTGTCATGGTGGAGAGGTCTGACAGAATGTGGTCCCCTGGAGAAGGGAATGGCAGACCACTTCAGTATCCTTGCCTTGAGAAGTCCACAAACAGCTTGAAAAGGCAAAAAGACAGGACATTGAAAGATAAACTCCCCAGGTCATTAGGTGCCCAGTATGCTACTGGTGATCAGTGGAGAAATAACTCCAGAAAGAATGAAGGGATGCAGTCAAAGCAAAAACAACACCCAGTTGTGGATGGGACTGTTGACGGAAGCAGGGTTTGATGCTGTAAAGAGCAATATTGCATAGGAACCTGGAATGTTAGGTCCATGAATCAAGGCAAATTGGAAGTGGTCAAACAGGTGATGGCAAGAGTGAACATTGACATTCTAGGAATCAGTGAACTAAAATGGACTGGAATGGGTGGATTTAGTCAGATGACCACTATATCTACTACTGTGGGCAGGAATCCCTTGGAAGAAATGGAGTAGCCATCATAGTCAACAAAAGAGTCTGAAATGCAGTACTTGGATGAAATCTCATAAATGACATAACGATCTCTGTTCATTTCCAAGGCAAACCGTTCAATGTCACAGTAATCCAAGTCTATGCCCGGACCAGTAATGCTGAAGAAGATGAAGTTGAACGGTTCTATGAAGACCTACAAGACCTTCTAGAACTGGTACCCAAAAAAGATGTCCTTTTCAGTATAGGGGACTGGAATGCATAAGTAGGAAGGCAAGAAACACCTGGAAGAACAGGCAAATTTGGCCTTGGAGTACAGAATGAAGCAGGGCAAAGGCTAATAGAGTTCTGCCTCTATAATTAGGCTCATATTATTTAATGCCACTTAGAATTAAAATTAACCTAAATTAAGTTATTCTTACATCTCACACCCCCAAAGATATGAAACTACCCCCTTTATGTTCTCAGAACATTTATAACAGGTTAGATACAAAAAAAATCGCTATTTTTTAGTATATTCACAGAGGTCTGCACCCATCATAATAGATTTTATAATATTTTCTTCATTCCCAAAAGAAAATTTACCTGTTAGCAGCCATTCCTAATTCTCCCTCACCTCTTTCATTTCAAGGCAACCTCAAACATACTTTCTGTCTCAACAGACTTGCCTGTTCACCACATGTCACATAAATGGACTCATAGAGTATGTGGTCTTTTATGACTGGCCTCTTTCACTTAGCATAAAGTTTTAAAGATTTATTCATATTGTAGTATGCATATTCATATTGCTACATTATACTATCTTGTGTGGGTATAGCACATTACATCTATTTTTAGTTGATAGACATTTGACTTGTTTCCATTTCAGGTTATTATGTATAATCATAATGTGAAAGAGTTGTATAGTTATATGGCTTCCTTTCCCTTGGGTGTATATCTGAATGGAATTGCTAAATCCTATCATAACTCTAAGTGTAAAATGTTTAGTAACAGTCAAAATGTTTTCTAGAGTGTCTGCCTCATTTTGCATTCCTAATGGCAATATATATGGTTCTAAGTTCTTCACACCCTCAAGAATATTGCTTTCCATCTTTGATTATAGCGTTTCTAGGGCATATGAAGTTATATTTTCTTGTGGTTTTTACTTGCCATTCTTAATGGCTAATTATGATAATATTACTATGAGGTTATTAGTCATATTTTATTCTTTCTTAATAATTTTATTTACTTTCCCATGGAGAAATGTTTACTTTTCCTTTGTATATTTTAATAGACCCATTTTTATTTGTCTTACTAGACTTCAAGAGTTCTTTACAAATACTTAGTATGCAAGTATACTTTGTATATACATGATTTGCAAATATTTTCTCCACTTTGTGTTGCATTTCCACTTTCTTCATGATGTCCTTTAAAACATAAATGTTTTAATTTTGATGAAGAATGATTTAGCTAATTTTTTTGGTTCATGTTTTCTGTTGGATTGTTGTACCCTATGGTAGTTCTTTGTTAAGTTGTGAGGACCCTCCATACTGTTTTCTGTAATGGCTATACAAGTTTATATTCACACCAACAATGCACAAAAATTTCCTTTACTCCACATCGTGGACAACACTTAATGTATCTTATCTTTCTGATAATAGTCATTTTAACAGGTGTGAAGTGACACCTCATCATGGATTTGATTTGCATTCCTCTGATGATTAATGATGCTGAGCACATTTTTACATATCTGTTGACCGTTTGTACATTGTCATTAGAAAAAGGTCTCTTCAGGTACTCTGCCAGTTTTTAATTTGAGTATTTGGGCCTTTTTGATTTTGTGTGCTTTTTTGTTGTTGTTTGGGTTTATTTTGTTATTGAGTTGTATGTATGATCTTACTGGGCTCAAGTTATTCCAGGGAAGGTTGTGTTCCTCTCTGGAAGCTCAAGAGAAAAATCTGTTTAATTGCTATTCCTCACTTTTGCAAGTCTCCTGTATTCTTTGGCTCAGAGTACATTTTCAATATCATCAACACGAGGTGAAATTTGTATCTTCTCATTCTAACATTTTCTTCTCGCTCTCTCTTAAGTCCTCTTGTGACTACATTGGACTCACCTAGTTAAAAAGGATAATCTCATTTTACTGTCAGTAAAATAAGGAATACTCTCAGTTCTGTCTCCAAGATTAACTATTTATTTCTCTTGTAAGGTGATATATCAACAGATTCCAGGGATTAGGACATGGGACATCTTCTGGAGGCCATTATTCTGCCTACTTCAGATACTCTAGAATTTCTGTTGTGTTTCTAGATTGAACTTGCTTTTCCAACTTGTTGAAAAATGAGGGATATTTGCCCTGGAGTCTATGTTTTACCTATATATTTGATAGTACTGTAATTAAACTATGGTTGGCATGAAGTTCCTCAGGTAGATAAAATAAATATAAGTAAAAATTTTACAAGAGCTTTTCAATATTTTTTGAAATGTCCAGAGTTCCTAATGTATTGTAACTTCTGGATTTTAAGGTTGCTTTATTGAACATTGTCAAATGAATCATTATTTGAAATATTTTTCTTTCATTAGAATTAGAATTAGTTAAATTAGAATTAAATTAGAATTAGTTGGCTATGACTCTACATTTTGCTATTTTTTAAATTAGAATATTTATTAAATTAGAATTAGTTGGCTATGACTCTACATTTTGCTATTTTTCAGTCTTGCACAAATTAGGGCATTCACAGATTTTTCTCCATGCTTTGATTAAGCCACTTAATTGAATGCAAATTTTGGGGGGGGGGGCAAAAAAAAAGCATAAGTTTCTTGATTAAATTCCACCATCTCAACATGTATAATTCATAGTGAGTCAGGGTTTGTATTATGTAATCACTATCATCATATCCTCATCATGACCCTTGTCATCATCATTATTATTACTTCTAACCAGTATAAATGGTAACTTTTTAATTTAGAAATATGTGGCATGAAGTATGCTATGTTTACTCCAGAAATTATTTCATTTAACCCTTCTAAAAGTTATGAGGTCAGTACTATTTTATATTAGTTTAATCCATAACAAAATCAAAGCTCAGAGATGTTTAATGATTTGCTCCTGGTAGGGCAGAATTTGAAAATATATGCTTTTCATCCAAGGATAAATCAGATAATTGGATATCAAGTGTTACTGGGAAAACTGCCAGCATATGACTATAGAGTAGGTAAAAGTATTGTAGTGAGTACCATGAATTTGAAATATAAAGTCAATATATTTTAATATTCTATACATCTTGGTATTTCATGACTCAACATTCTTTGTATCAATGCCACTCATCATTTTATAGAAAGAATAACTACAAATTAGGATAAAGGCATCACTGCTCAGGTTGACATTCAAGTCAGATGTTTTGAATCTTATACAAGAGCTCAATCATGAGAGCCACGCTTCTCTGAGAATAAAAGAATTTAACTTCCAAGAGTTGTCTTGCCCAGAAAAGAGAGAAGCATTGAAGTCTGAGTAAAACATTTTACCATCAGCCCTGGAATACAGAAGGCAAAGGGTATGGGATAAAGGGAGCTTCTATTCCACAGTGACAAGAAAACTTTTTCTGAACAGCAGGTAGTTTAGCCAAAAGGGAATATTCAGCGGGGATAAAACCAGGGTGAAAATTCTGCCTATGTTTCTGAGAATAATCTGTGATCTACTGAACCAGGCCAAGGTCTATAGAGAGTTTTTGGAGTTTGAAGATGAATACCTCACATGAGTGAAAGAGGTGAACACAAAATATTTAAATCTCTAATTTTCTATAATGTTCTATGACCATGTGAGGTGATTATGGCAGAGGATAAATGTGGTATCATTCAATCCCTGGATCAGGAAGATCCCCTGGAGGAGGGCACAGCAACCCACTACACAATGCTTGCCTAGAGAGTTCTATGAACAGAGGAGCCTGGTGGGCTACAGTCCATATTGTTGCAAAGAGTTGAACACAATTTAAATGACTTAGCACACATGCATAAATGTGGTATCATGTTTTTAGGCTAAGAAAAGGATTGATAGAATGCCAAGTCTATTCTCTTGTAGGTTGTATGTGATATTGATAAAAATCGAAATGCTCCTATGCATACTGTGGGATAAACAAGGCTTCTATGAATTATGCCACCAGATTAATTGCCATCAGTTTGCCTCTTAATTTCTGTATTAAGAGGCAAATTGATAGCAAGTCCAAAGTCAGTAGAAGTTAAAACCAAATGGCATGACTTGATTGAGAAGCGTAGGATCAGCAGAGCCAGCTGAAGGCCAGTCAGAGAAACTTGTCCAGATTTACAGGATGAAAAGCTAGAAATTAATTAAGCAGAGACAGCACAGTTAATACTATACCTTTTCAGTAGCTAATCCATGAATATAGGAAAGTTGTTGAATAAAGACAAGTCCACACTTTAGTTAGAAATCAGCACATATATCAACAGAAACCTCTATTTTCCTTGCTCAGGTTGCAATATGAGCTTCCCTTCCCTTACACTAATGAGGGAAAAAAGTTATTGATACAGCATAAGTGAGACTGATTCAAAATAGGGAAAGGAGTATGTCAAGGCTGTATATTATCATCCTGCCTACTTAACTTATATGTAGAGAACATCATGCGAAATACCAGTCTGGATTAAGCACAAGCTGGAATCAAGATTGCCAGGAGAAGTATCAATAACCTCAGATATGCAGATTACACCACCCTAATGTGAGAAAGAAAGAGGAACTAAAGAACTTCTTGATGAAGGTGAAAGAGGAGAGTGAAAAAGCTGGCTTAAACCTCAACATTCAAAAAACTAAGATCATGGCATCTAGTCCCATCACTTCATGGCAAAATAGATATGGAAAAAACGGAAGCAGTGATATACTTAATTTTCCTGGACTCCAAAATCATTGCAGATGGGGACTGAAGCCATGGAATTAAAAGATGTTTGCTCCTTGGAAGAAAAGCTATGATGAATCTCACAGCATATTAAAAAGCAGAAACATTGTTTTGCTGACAAAGGTCCATATAGTCAAAGCTACTGTTTTACCAGTAGTCATGTTGGGGTGTGAAAGCTGGACCATAAAGAAGGTTGAGTCCCAAAGAATTTATACTTTCAATCTGTGATGCTGTAGAATACTCTTGAGAGTCCCTTGGACAGCAAGGAGATCAAACCAGTTAATCCCAAAGGAAATCAACTGAATATTTATTGGAAGGACTGATGCTGAAGCTGTAGTTCAAGTTGTTTGACCACCTGATGCGAAGAACCGATTCACTGGAAAAGACCCTGATTCTGGGAACCATCGAAGGCAGGAAGAGAAGGGGTGACAGAGATGAGATGGTTGGATGGCATCACCAACTCAATGGGCATGAGTTTGAGAAAGCTCTGAGAGATAGTGAAGGACAGGGAGACTGGTGCGCTGTGGTCCATGGGGTGACAAAGAGTTGAACATGACTGAGCAACTGAGGTGCTCAATACCTCAACTCAAGTGAGGAGCACAACAACAAGGTGAGTCTAAGATGTGTGCATATTGGGAAGGGGATGGTTATGGTGGAGGTGACTGAATGGAGAAAGCTTGAAGGCTCGATCATTTATCTAAAAGAAACCAGGTTTACCTTTAAAAGATCATGTTAAACTAGAGAAGATTGATGCTGCTGCTACTGCTAAGTCGCTTCAGTCGTGTCCGACTCTGTGCGACCCATAGACAGCAGCCCACCAGGCTCCCCGGTCCCTGGGATTCTCCAGGCAAGAACACTGGAGTGGGTTGCCATTTCCTTCTCCAATGCAGGAAAGTGAAAAGTGAAAGTGAAGTCGCTCAGTCATGTCTGACTCTTAGCGACCCCATGGACTGCAGCCCACCAGGCTCCTCCGTCCATGGATTTTCCAGGCAAGAGTACTGGAGTGGGGTGCCATTGCCTTCTCTGAGAGAAGACTGAGATAATTTAAAAGGATAAGTTTACTTACTACATTTTTTTTTGTTTATATTTACTATTACATGGTTTATCAAATCTGGGGCCATTATAGATAAGCTCAGTTACAGAAAACAGAAAAGATTTTTCTCTTTTTCATGTCTGTATCACTGTAAAATCTAACTCCCTGCTGCATGAGACACAATACTGGTAATACATTGTACACCAGTAGAATCTTCCTTGGATTCCTTTCTTTCAGTTTTATTGCAGCCCTAAAATTTACTGCTCTTTTGTTTGTACTCTCCCATACTTCTCCATTACCAGAGAAGAATGACAATGACAATAAAAGTATTTCAAAAGGAAGGAAAAACTGAACATCTATCCAAGCAACAAAACATTGAGCTAAAATAATGAAAGAAGCTGACTTAGCAATTTAACATAAAGATAAGACAAAAAGAAAAGAGAATAAAGAAGGAAAAAAAAGAGAAAGGGAGAAGAAAAAAAAAACCAAAACTAAGTCAGACAACTGGGCAATGTCTTCCCAACTTGCCAAAACCTAAAGAAATATACGGTGTAATTTCTTTTTAATGTTGTGCTTCACCTTTTACCTTGCTGAGAAAATCTATTGATCACTATTTAACAAAAATTTAAATATATAACCTTGATGGTAAATAGTTATAAATTGAGTACTTTGCTGTTAAACAGACCTTTATTTTCATTTTATTGTTAAGAATTTTTTTTCCTATTCTAAAGACTAGACTTTCAAAAACTGGCCATCCATGAACCAATTACGACCCAGAGGGATGGTATGGGGAGGGAGGGAGGAGGGAGGAGGGTTCAGGATGAGGAGCACATGTATACCTGTGATGGATTCATTTTGATATTTGGCAAAACTAATACAATTATGTAAAATTTAAAAATAAAATAAAATTTAAAAAAAAGAAAAAAAAAGAATATGTAAGATGTCAATAGCAACAACATTCATCCAGTTTTCTAAGATTCAAATTTACCTCATCTAGTGGCTACATTAGGTTCATATGGGTGAGACTAAAAATGTCAGCAAGCATTGGCACCAGAAGACTCATTATAAAACAATGGCTAAACAAAGTGACTCCGTTGGTGGAATGCCTAACCTCTGCCTTTTAAATAAGTGTAATGTGTGCTTTACATAGCTCTTGAATTAAATATTTACACTATTTATTCAGACATACTGAATTCATTAGTTTACCTTGAGAAATACCCATGTTACTGCTGGTTACCCAGTTCTCTCTCAGTACTATCTATAAAGGACTACCCTTTATAATGGGTTTCCTTGGTGGCTGTCTTGGAGAAGGAAACAGAACCCACTCCAATACTCTTGCCTGGAGAGTTCCATGGACAGAGGAGCCTAGCAGGCTACAGTCCCTGGGGTCGCAAAGAGTAGGACATGACTGAGCAACAAACACACTTTGGTGACTCAGTGGTAAAGAATTTACCTGCAATGTAGGAGACCTGGGTTCAATCCTTGGGTCAGGAAGAATCTCTGGAGAAGGAAATGCCAACCCATTCCAATATTCTTGCCTGGGAAATTCCATGGACAGAGAAACCTGGTGGGCTACAGTCCATGGCGTCACAAAATAGACACAATTTAGCAACTAAACAACAACTATAAAGGAAGCCAATATTATTATCAAAAAATTTATTGATGAGTTTAGAGTCAGAGTAAGGGAAATTCATTACATAAATTCAATGATTAAAGACCCTACATAACTGATCAATGGGTCAGTTTAGAAACACAGCCTAAATACAAAAGTGATTCTTAAATTTAAAGAATGATTCAGTACATGTCACCTTTAATTAATGACTTTTTTTTTTTTTTTTAGTAAATTTAAGCACTGTATAGATGATTTTACTACTTTATGGAATAATTACATTGAATAGATCCATAAAGCTACTGTCGTTTCTATTCAGTCACTAAGTCATGTCAGACTCTTCAGGACCCCATGGACTGCAGCATGCCAGGCTTCCTTGTTCTTCATTATCTCCTACAATTTGCTCAAACTTATGTCCATTAAGTCAGTGATGCCATCCAACCATCTCATCCTCTGCTGCCCCCTTCTCCTCCTCTCATCAATCTTTCCCAGCGTCAGGGTCTTTTCCAGTGAGTTGGTTCTTCACATCAGGTGGTCAAAGTATTGGAGTTTTAGCTTCAACATCAGCCCTTCCAATGAATATTCAGGGTTGATTCCCTTTAGGACTGACTGGTTTGATCTCCTTGCTGTCCAAGAGACTCTCAAGAGTCTTCTCCAGTACCACAGTTCAAAAGCTTCAATTCTTTGGTACTCAGCTTTTTTATAGTCCAACTATCACATCTGTACATGACTACTTGAAAAACCACAGCTTTGACTATATTGACTTTTGTCAGCAAAGTGATGTTTCTGGTTTTAATACGCCGTCTAGGTTAGTAATCATGGCAACCCACTCCAGTACTCTTGCCTGGAAAATCCCATGGATGGAGGGGCCTGGTAGGCTGCAGTCCATGGGGCTGCTAGGAGTCAGACACGACTGAGCGACTTCACTTTCATTTTTCACTTTCACGCATTGGAGAAGGAAATGGCAACCCACTCCAGTGTTCTTGCCTGGAGAATCCCAGGGACAGGGAGCCTGGTGGGCTGCTGTCTATGGGGTTGCACAGAGTCAGATACGACTGAAGCGACTTAGCAGCAGCAGCAGCAACCACATATAACTTCAGATTCCTTGTGTTCCTCTAATAGAATGAAGAAAAGTACATGATTTAATTCATTAAAAAAAAAAAAAAACTGACTAAAGCACAACTTGGGTGGCTCAGACAATAAAGAATCTACCCGCAATGCCAGAGTGGAAGTTGCTCAGTCATGTCTTTGTGACCCCATGGACTATACAGTCCATGGAATTCTCCAGGCTGGAATACTGGAGTGGGTAGCCTTTCCCTTCTCCAGGGGATCTTCCCAAACCTGGGATCGAACCCAGGTCTCCCGCATTGCAGGTGGATTCTTTACCAGCCGAGCCACCAAGGAAGCCCAGAGACCTGGGTTCAACTCTTAGGTTGGGAAGATGCCCTGGAGAAGGGAACGACAACCTTCTCCAGTTTTCTTGACTGGAGAATTCCATGGGACAGAGGAGCCTGACAGGCTACAGTGCATGGGGTTGCAAAGAGTAGGATATGATTGAGCAACTTTCATTTTCAGTTTTTTAGAACTTTGTCTGCTGTGTTTATTCAGATTCATTGTATTAGCAAAGTTCTATTCACAATTAGCAGCAAACTCTCTTCTAGAACTGAACAAGTGAAATATTAACATATAGGTTTCTTGTTTATTAATCAACTACTCAATTGAAAAGCTGTTGTGCATAAGGCACTATACTAAGCAATAGTAAAATAATAACAAGGGATAAGATCTAACATTTATTAAGTATTTCACTATAACAGCACTGTCTTAAACTCTTTATGTGTGATAGCTTATCCAATCCTTGCAGAAATCTAGAAAATCCTTTCTCCTGGGCTCTTTGTAACTCGAGCATCACCGACTTTAAAGGAATAGCCCTCATACCTCCTTACAGGTCATTCCACCCCACATCTGTATCTCTACTGAATGCTCAGTAGAGATTATCCCACATGTAACATTCTCAGAGTCCTTGTTATACTATTCTTGAAACATCTCTTCTTGATAGTTCTACAATAGTTTTCCTATAAATGTCTTTATGGCAGAACATCTTTCCTTGTGCATCCTTACAATCTACCACTAGGGCCAGTCCTCAGCAGTTTCTCAGGAAAGCAGCATTTCTTAAAGTCTAGTCTGCATATCAATGCTGTGTCTGTGCAGTCCTTCAGACTATTTTTTTTTAAATTATTTCTAAATAGGTTTCCTGTTGTATTATTTTCATTTTCTAAGGCAAACATATTTATGTCACACTGAGTCCTTTACGCTAGTAAAGTAATGCTCAAAATTCTCCAAGCCAGGCTTCAGCAATATGTGAACTGTGTACTTCCTGATGTTCAAGCAGGTTTTAGAACAGGCAGAGGAACCAGAGATCAAATTGCCAACATCCGCTGGATCATAGAAAAAGCAAGAGAGTTCCAGAAAAACATCTATTTCTGCTTTATTGACTATGCCAAAGCCTTTGACTGTGTGGATCACAATAAACTGTGGAAAATTCTAAAAGAGATGGGAATACCAGACCACCTGATCTGCCTCTTGAGAAATTCATATGCAGGTCAGGAAGCAACAGTTAGAACTGGACATGGAACAACAGACTGGCTCCAAATAGGAAAAGGAGTAAGTCAAGGCTGTATATTGTCACCCTGTTTCTTTAACTTATATGCAGAGTACATCATGAGAAACGCTGGACTGGCAGAAACACAAACTGAAATCAAGATTGCCAGGAGAAATATCAATAACCTCAGATATGCAGATGACACCACCCTTATGGCAGAAAGTGAAGCGGAACTCAAAAGCCTCTTGATGAAAGTGAAAGTGGAGAGTGAAAAGTTGGCTTAAAGCTCAACATTCAGAAAACAAAGATCATGGCATCTGGTCCCACCACTTCATGGGAAATAGATGGGGAAACAGTGGAAACAGTGAAATCACTACAGATGGTGACTGCAGCCATGAAATTAAAAGACACTTACTCCTTGGAAGGAAAGTTATGACCAACCTAGATAGCATATTCAAAAGCAGAGACATTACTTTGCCAACAAAGGTTCGTCTAGTCAAGGCTATGGTTTTTCCTGTGGTCATGTATGGATGTGAGAGTTGGACTGTGAAGAAGGCTGAGCACCAAAGA
>NW_011494944.1:1823858-1836266 GCF_000754665.1 Bison bison bison | reverse complement strand
GGAAAGTTATGACCAACCTAGATAGCATATTCAAAAGCAGAGACATTACTTTGCCAACAAAGGTTCGTCTAGTCAAGGCTATGGTTTTTCCTGTGGTCATGTATGGATGTGAGAGTTGGACTGTGAAGAAGGCTGAGCACCAAAGAATTGATGCTTTTGAACTGTGGTGTTGGAGAAGACTCTTGAGAGTCCCTTGGACTGCAAGGAGATCCAACCGGTCCATTCTGAAGGAGATCAGCCCTGGGATTTCTTTGGAAGGAATGATGCTAAAGCTGAAACTCCAGTACTTTGGCCACCTCATGCCAAGAACTGACTCATTGGAAAAGACTCTGATGCTGGGAGGGATTAGGAACAGGAGGAGAAGGGGACGACAGAGGATGAGATGGC
This sequence comes from Bison bison bison, assembly GCF_000754665.1. Lineage (NCBI taxonomy): Eukaryota > Metazoa > Chordata > Mammalia > Artiodactyla > Bovidae > Bison > Bison bison. The sequence continues at coordinate 1,835,879 of NW_011494944.1, read as the reverse complement.
TGAATGGCATCACTGACTCAATGGACGTGAGTCTGAGTAAACTCTGGGAGTTGGTGATGGACAGGGAGGCCTGGCGTGCTTCGATTCAATGGGGTCGCAAAGAGTCGGACACGACTGAGTGACTGATTGATCTGATCTGAGTCCTTTTAGGATTATCATCTTATAATTTACTGAAGATATTTGTTACTTGTTTCAAAGATGCTATCATATCTAAATTAAATTCTTCTGGATTATAAAGGAGGAATTTGGGTAGAGTAGACTAGTCCTAAGATGGTTTTATTTTTTGACACAATCTAGAACAAAACAGGAGAAGGCAATGGCAACCCACTCCAGTACTCTTGCCTGGAAAATCCCATGGATGGAGGAGTCTGGTAGGCTGTAGTCCATGGGGTCGCTAAGAGTCGGACACGACTGAGCAACTTCACCTTCACTTTTCACTTTCATGCATTGGAGAAGGCAATGGCAACTCACTCCACTGTTCTTGCCTGGAGAATCCCAGGGACCGGGAGCCTGGTGGGCTGCCGTCTATGGGGTCGCACAGAGTCGAACACAACTGAAGCGACTTAGCAGCAGGAGCATCAGCAGCAGAACAAAACATAGGGTTTCTAATTTGGAGGATAATATATGTGTATATGTGTTTTTATGAATATGCTTCATACATACATAAATACATGGACCTTCCTATTTTCATCCTGGAGCTTTGCAGGTAGCTCATACAATAAAGAATCTGCCTACAATGCAGGAGACCCAGGTTCAATCCCTGGGTCAGGAAAACCCCCTGGAGAAGGGAATGACAACCCATTTCATCATTATTGCCTGGAGAATCCAATGGACAGAGGAGTCTGGTGGGCTACAGTCCATGAGGTCACAAAGAGTTGGACATGACTAAGCAACTAACACATACATTTTAATGATATGCTTGAAATATGTTCTTGAAAAGTTATGTGGATTCTGATTTGGTATTATTTTAACATTTTATAAACTATTAATATTATTCATTCCTTTCCTTATTGTTTAATTAGTTTCAGAAACTTATTGGGTAGAGTAATCAAATCAAACCCTTGCACTATAGCTGTTTGAATTGATTAAGATAATACTTAACAAATTACTGGGAAACTTGATCCTGAAACATAGAGGTATAATTAACATATCAAAGAATCCCATTGCTCCATAATTTACAGAATTAAAAAAGAAGAACTTTTTTTCATTTTATGCTTTCTTTTTCCCTTATAACAAAGTTTTACCAATATTTTCAAACATTTATTATCACAGATATGTTTAAAGTATTTGGTTTCTGTAATTATTTCTACAAATAGTGAATGCTTTGTTTTGTATGCAATTAAAAAAAATTTAAACTGATGTTCACATTATTCTAATAAAGAAAAATAGATAAAAATGCCAATAGAAAATATCTGTTATTATCATATTCACTGATATAGTTCTCCTTTCCAAATGTAAGTATGGTAAATGGGAAAGAGAAAAAAACATTAAACCATTTATAAAATATGTGCTCATATCTGTAAAATCCATTTGGTTTTCTCCTTTTTATATAGTATATAACCTCGCAAGTAAAATATAATTTTACAGGTCAGTTACAAAATAAAATGATTTTTCTAATCTATATTTGTTATAATATAAAATCATTATTACATCTTGAAACTAAACTTATGGATTTTCAAGAGTTGTACAGATAATGTTTCCAACAGCACTGCTGCTGCTGCTAAGTCGCTTCAGTCGTGTTCGACTCTGTGCGACCCCAGAGACGGCAGCCCACCAGGCTCCCCCGTCCCTGGGATTCTCCAGGCAAGAACACTGGGGTGGGTTGCCATTTCCTTCTCCAATGCAGGAAAGTGAAAAGTGAAAGTGAAGTTGCTCAGTCATGTCTGACAATTAGTGACCCCATGGACTGCAGCCCACCAGGCTCCTCCGCCTATGGGATTTTCCAGGCAAGAGTACTGGAGTGGGGTGCCATTGCCTTCTCCTTCCAACAGCACAATTAACTTACAACCTTGACTATGTTAGCTGCATACTCTAGATGAAGACAAGCAAATTCCTTAAATAGGCAAGTTTATTCTGATTTCAAAAAGCTTCATGGCATGCACATGCTCCTTTACCTTCACCCTGTTCCATTACCAACATGATGGATGTATTTTTACTGGCATCGTATGTCCCTTACAAACACTTGTTCTTTAGTGCATTCCCTATCTAAAGTCTCACTAAGTCCCTAGCTACTCTCATACCTGTGCCCCTCATCAGTTTCAGAATCCACACAGGTTACTGTCTTTATCAGGTCCCATCCAAATATATGGAAACTTTCTTCTCTCTCCAGGGACCTACAGATAACGACCTGTGCGGCAAATCTTGTTGGCTGCCCAGTTTGCATGTAAACGTCACTACCATCCTTTTAAATATAGGCAGTGGCAGTTTTGGCTCTAAAAATATCATGATAGAGCCCATGTCCCCTTGCCCCCCAAATCTTCTACAGAAAGGTATGCTGATCTGGCTTCTAATACAGGTAGACATGCCCCAGATTCAATGTAGACTATATTTAAAATTGTAAAACCCATCAGGTATTGTAAACTCAAAATGCATTTAAATATGCTTGAAATACTAAAAGCACTATGCATATTCATATTATCACAGATCATATTTCAATTGAAGAATAAAAGAAAGTTATATGTTTCTGAAGAAGACAGTGCCTTAAATGAAGAGAAAAGAATGAGGTATATTTAATAATAATATATATAAATGAATGCTATTTTTTAACACTTTGCCCTGTATCTTTATGTAAGAAATGAAAATCTTCTTAAAAGTTGTTAGCATTCAGAGCAGATCAGATCAGTTGCTCAGTCGTGTCCAACTCTTTGCGACCCCATGAATAGCAGCACGCCAGGCCTCCCTGTCCATCACCAACTCCCGGAGTTCACTCAGACTCACGTGCATCGAGTCAGTGATGCCATCCAGCCATCTCATCCTCTGTTGTCCCCTTAAACTCCTGCCCCCAATCCCTCCCAGCATCAGAGTCTTTTCCAATGAGTCAACTCTTGGCATGAGGTGGCCAAAGTACTGGAGTTTCAGCTTTAGCATCATTCCTTCCAAAGAAATCCCAGGGCTGATCTCCTTCAGAATGGACCGGTTGGATCTCCTTGCAGTCCAAGGGACTCTCAAGAGTCTTCTCCAACACCACAGTTCAAAAGCATCAATTCTTTGGCGCTCAGCCTTCTTCACAGTCCAACTCTCACATCCATACATGACCACAGGAAAAACCATAGCCTTGACTAGACGAACCTTTGTTGGCAAAGTAATGTCTCTGCTTTTGAATATGCTATCTAGGTGGGTCATAACTTTCCTTCCAAGCTCATATTCAGCAGTGATCCAAGATCATTTGATAAAAACAACACCTAACACACAAGAATGTTTAGAGCATACCGTTTGCTATCACTTAAGTAAAAACATCAGAATTCCAGGAGTTTTTTAGTCTCAAACTAATGTATTAGTTTCAAGTAATATTTAAGTTAAATAATATTATTATAATATTTTATTTTTTATTTTTTAAATTTTATTTTATTTTTAAACTTTATAATATTGTATTAGTTTTGCCCAACATTGAAATGAAATATATAGCATTATATATTATAAAATATTATATATTTATAATATTATATATTATAAATATATAATATTTTAGATGAGGAAATTGAGACACCATTGAGTAATAATGAGTCAACTTGAGAATGGTGGAGTCAGGAAGAGAACCTAGGTATGTCCAGGGTTTAAACACTAGCTGTACTACACTGTCACTAATTGGACAAATCAGCTTGGTAAAGTAGAAAATTTCCATAGTGAGACTTAGAAGATATGAATTTTTGTTACAGTTCTAAATCCTAGACCAGTGATAATTAATGAGTCATTTAATAACTTTCAGTTCCCTTAGTTATCATGTAGGAAAGATTACACCTGTGTTCACTACTTCACAGATATGTGAAAATATAGGGGGAACTTCAAAGTCATATGCTCCATGTATACAGAGTAGATGAACTGAAAGGGAGGAGAAGGATTTTGGCAGGAAAAGAAGCAGTATTTAAGAAAAAAGGGTAGCATGAAAGGTTAGTAGAATCCCAATGAGGAAAATGTAAGTAGAAATTGAAAGAGTTGTATTCATATAACAGTCAATTTATTTAAGATCTGGACAAGTTCAAGCACAAGGCTTGAACTCTTCCTTGAGTTCAATATGAAAGAGGATATTTCAAAGAAATGCTAGTAGGATGAAAGGTTTTTCCCTCCATTTCAACAGAGCTGCTTTAGAGCAATGAAGAAGTGGCAGAGTAACATTTCAGGGGGGAATAAACAGCAGAAAAATCCCTGAAAGTACCTTTAGCAGTTGCAATACTGAGGCCTTAGGAGGACATTGTTAAAACACAGGAGCAGGAAGGAAACATTGTAGCTGGCACACAAAGGTCAAATGGAAAGTTGCAGAGTAGGGTTCTCTCCATTAAAAAGAGGAAAAGGCCAGAAAGCACAAGGATCAAAATGAAGAATTGTGTTTGAATTAGATCTCCAACTGAGTCAACAATCAGAAACTGCTTTAAGCTTGCATGAAGAAAAAGGAGAAACACCTGATAAATATGCCAGAGTATTTCATGGAATTCAAGGGAAAACATTAAACACAAACATAACCTGTTAAAACAAATACATATGAAGTTATGTTAAGAAGAAAGGAGGATATAAAAATTAAAATTTCAGCAAACCAAAAAAATCCAAAAATGAAGTTAGCAAAAAACAGAAGAAAACTATCACAGGATTCTCCTACTGCAATTAGTATAATTATAAAAAGCATTTGTAGTTGCAAACCAAACATTTAAATATTGAAAATAGAAACAAACAAAAATAGGAAGATTATAAACTGCAGATAAGCAAAGGTCGAGGACACTGAAGGAAAAAAAAACAATCAACTCATAATTTATGATGAAACTACTGAATTGTCAAGAATAGTGCAACCAGATGCACAAAAAATAATGGAGACAAGAGCATGAAAATGAAACAAAGGATAAAAGGAGCCAGTGAAAAGCACAGGAAAAAATTCACAACCCTCAAAAGGAATAGACTTGAGCTAAATTTCACAGAGAAAGACAAATATTATTTATCACTTATGTGTGGAATCTAAAAATGATACATATTAACTTATTTCCAAAACAGAAACAGACTTAGAAAATTTGTAGTCACCAAATGGAAAGGTAGGGGAAAAGGATAAATTAGGAGCTTTGGATTGGTGTGTTTATATATATTACATATATAAAATAGATGATCAACTAGGACCTATTGTAAAGCATAGGGAACTCTACTCAATACTCTTAACAACCTATATGGGAAAAGAATATAAAAGAGACTATATATATAGATATAAGTGAATCAATTTGCTGTACATCTGAAATTAACACATTGTAAATCAACTCTACTACAATATAAAATAAAAATTAATAATAACTAAATTCCAGAAAATTTTCATAAATAAGATTTTTCATGATAAATGGCATAAACCAACACAATCTTGTAAAGCAAGTATCCTCCAATTAAAAATAAATGTTAATCACTCAGTTGTGTCAGACTCTTTGTGACCTCAGGGACTGTAGTCCCCCAGGCTCCTCTGTCCATGGAATTCTCCCGGTCAGAATACTGGAGTAGGTAGCATTTCCTTCTCCAGGGATCAAATCTGGGTCTCCTGCATTGCAGGCAGATTCTTAATCATCTGAGCTACCAGGGAAACCCCAGAATTATGTGCTCATTAACAAGGTGAATTATGGAGTATATGCTACAACTTATGAAATAGTCTTTTGCAGAAAAAAAAAAAAGTTAATTTGAATCTAATCTAGCTTGTAGACCTATCTTCCAGTAATAGAGGGCACAGGAAATAATGGAGCACAATGAAAAATACCACAAGGAAATAATTAGACAAATAAAAAATATCCTACAAGAAAATATGCCTGATTGTCTTGTGCAAATTTCATGGAAAAATTTAGTGAAAATATTGCTTTAAAATAAGAGACTAGTCTTATGGACTCTGTGGGAGAGGGAGAGGGTGGGAAGATTTGGGAGAATGGCATTGAAACATGTAAAATATCATGTATGAAACGAGATGCCAGTCCAGGTTCAATGCACGATACTGGATGCTTGGGGCTGGTGCATTGGGACGACCCAGAGGGATGGTGTGGGGAGGGAGGAGGGAGGAGGGTTCAGGATGGGGAGCACATGTATACCTGTGATGGATTCATTTTGATATTTGGCAAAACTAATACAATTATGTAAAGTTTAAAAATAAAATAAAATTTAAAAAAATAAATAAATAAAAATAAAATAAGAGACTAAAGAAAAAACATCATACAAAGTTTTTGACTCTGTTCCTGAGATGTGATAGGCCAAGATGAGAGGTGAGCAATGATATTTGGAGGCAATGGGCAGAGAAAGACTAGGATGATCATGATAGTATGTTTTTCTTTGAAAATTGGTTTTTCACTTTTTTTTGACTCAGATTTCACAGTGCATTGTCCCACGATCTTTGCTCTTCTTTTATTCCACTTCTGCTGGAAAATGCTCCATACTTATACTTGAGTCCTTGAATATGAATGTTTCTCAACATTGTATTTACATATTTCATCACTCACCTAAACATCATTAAATTCTAATGTCATTTCTGTTGGTGACTGGCTAGACAAATTGTACCCAGTAATTTAATATGTACCTCAGTCCTATTACTTATAGTGCAGGAATAAAAATATCAGGCTAATCTATCTCATGAGTGTATTCTAATAAACTAATAAAGGTATATATGAAAGATTATGACATCTGTGAACTAAAGTACTTACTATAATTTACTCAGTGGTCTTATAGATGTATGGACATATAAATTTCCCTCACGGAGGTAGATACTATTTCACAAAGGTGCCAACAAGCAAACTACTGACACAGAGGGCCAATATGCAAAGTTAATATTGTTAAACTTGCAACTCATGATATTTTTTTGAGTTTCATTGTAATTTGTTCTTCTGGTTTGAGTCAATATGTACACAATAAAGAAAAATAAGTAATACTGAGCATCATTTCCCCATAAGTAAATTAAACAATAAAACAGAAATATTTTTTGGCAACCCACTATTAAGACGATGTTATTGGCAATGGCAAAATAGCTTCAGAAAAATAACTACAATTGAAATTTGAATCTGCTGTAAAAATACAAAACTGAATGCTTTTTTAAAAACCTTTGCTCCTTTATAGTAAATTGAGTTACCAAAAAATTAAAAAGGTCTATGGAGCCAATTTTCCTGTGTATGTACAAAAAAAGATGGTTATATATCTATGAGGCTATATATTTGCAAGCCGGTACATTCTAGAATAACAGACCACAGAGCATCCTATAAAACAGAGGCATATACATCTCAGGCTCATCACCTGGAATTTAAAACAGCCCTGATTCTAATGGTATGCTTGTGTTCAAAACAAACCAACAAAAGAAGTATAATAATACTTAACCAAAAGAACAGAGTACATTTTTTCAAAGCTACAGAAAAAAAAATCAAACTCATGTTTGTCCATGAAAAATGCATGCTTGAACATCTGAGAGGGAGCTGGACTTGAAACATTAAATTGCAGAACAAGTACTTCTGAATATGGATTTTATTCTGACAACTCTAATTGTACATCACAAATCTAGGGCTAGGAGATGGTTAAACATTGTCTTCTTTCAACTTATAGTGATTGCCATGTAATTTGTGAAATAGATTCTCTAAATTTTGTGTAAAATTGTGGTTTCTAATACCCAGCAAATCTAACTAGTGATTTTCAGTGGAGGTCCTGGCTTATTTGGAGTCAAAATAATATCTGAGGAATCCAGTATTTTAAGGATGTTCTTAGGATTTTTGTTTGTTTGTTTCCAGCCTCGATATTTTTGGCAACCCTTCTTTCCTTGGCTGCCACCCTAATCCAGTCTCCATTCCCAATGGTTTTAGGTTATAGAGGCAATTATTATTGGAAAGCTCCAGGGACAAGAAAGAGTTAGAACATTGGTATAACCATTTTGACACTGAGCAGAAAAGAACAGAATGCCATTGACCCAAGATGTTTTTGGTGGCTAGGGCAGAAGCAGAAAATGATTATGAAATTTCAATGGTATTTATTTTCTAATTTTAGATTTGCTATTTTGGCAAGCCACATATAAGACTGAAGTATAAATCATTAGTAAAATATATATATACTAATCCAGATATAAAATAGTGTTTTCCTGAGCATTTTAATTGAAATAGACTGGATTGAGCTCCTCATCCTGCCTTCTAATGAAAATTTCTGCATATTATTCCAATATTAGATTTTAATGGCTACTTTCACTCTGAGTTTCTAGCTCTCGCTAATATTAGACCTCCCTCAATTTTTTCTTTCTTTTATTTTGTAGCAACTATTTGTGGAAAATATTCAATATTCATTGTTTTTTTTTTTTTTCCCCAAAAACAGCACATGCAAAGCATTGGACTGAACACTTTAAGATAAAGAACTTGATTACCATGCAGCACAAGAAACAATTAAAAAAGTGAATATTAAGTAACATTGTATTTAAAAATCCATCAGCTACCAATTATGGCTTTCACCAGTCACCTCTCAGCAGGATCTTATTTTATTTGGGCTGCTAGAATTCCCCTCTCCAGTTAAATGCCCTTTAATTTTCCTATATAGATGAGTTTACCTTTCCACTCTGCACTTTTTTGGATCTTCATTAGTATGTGTGTAAGACAAAGTGCCAGTAACACTAGCTGTAAATGTTTGATGTCACAGAAGAACAGGAAAAAAAAATTATCAGTGAATCTTTGACTTAAAACTCCCAAAACACTTAGAAAGTATTAGTGACTTTATTTTTTTTTCACTCACTTTGCTATAACAAGAACAGTTTTGCACAAGGGAATGATGTTGGTCTGGAAAAACATGGCAGGTTTTTCATAGTCTCTCAGATTCCATATACTCATTGCTAAATTAGATATTCCAAAGATTTTAGAAAGGATATCACCTCATTGTGTCCACATGAAAATCTAGAAACAGAGGACCTGGTCCCTTTCTAACCCATCACACTGCAAATATACAAAAGTATATAAAATGCTTTGAGGCATTTAGAAGCCAAAACTCATGGTTTGCATGATTTGCATGGGAGGTAAGAAAGTATATCCATTGGGTCTTAAAATTATGTTATTTTTATACTGAGGTCAAATTCTGAAGAGCAATAGAGCCTTTAATTCCAGTTCCCTTAAACCACAAGGTGAGAAAAGCTTTAACAACCTCAGAGACCACTTGAAATGCACTAATGAATGATAATTTATTCCCAACACTCAGAAAGAGCAGTCAGCTCTGAGACAAAGTGTTATGACTTCTGTAGCTTCTGCAAACACATATGAAAGGTGTTGTTAATTTGTAGATTAGAAATATTTCAACTATATTTGATAGAAGCAAGTTGGGCTAGAGTTCCAGGCAAGAGAATGCCACCTATTAGCACATATATGAAAAATGTTCAAATAATTATCAACCTCTTCACTGTAAGTCAAGACTCACTAGTGAACAAAGAATCAAGTTATTGTGTTTGTGAAAAAAATAATATAGTTACATAAAAATATCAGCATGCGTCTCATACACTATAGTTTTGTGAAATTTTCATTTATATACAGGTGCATATTGGTTTGCTGTGTGTTTTTTTTTAATTTATTTTTAATTAGAGGATAATTATATTATAACATTGTGCTGGTTTCTGTCATACAACAACTTGAATCAGCCATAAGCATCCCATCCCTCAGGTCATCACTGAGCATTGGGCTGAGTTCCCTATGTTATACAGCAACTTCCCACTAATTATCTCTTTTACACACGGTAATGTTTATATTTCAAAGCTATTCTCTCAATTCACCCTACCCTTTACTTCCCCTTTTGTCCCCACAAGTCCTTCTCTGTGTCTGCATCTCTATTCCTGCCCTGCAAATAGGTTCATCTGTACCATTTTTCTAGATTTCATTATATGTGTGATATTTGTCTTTCTCTTTCTGAATTACTTCACTCTGTACAATAGGCTCTTGGTTCATCCATCTCAGTTCAACTGACTCAAATTTATCTCTTTTTATGGCTCAGTAATATTCCATTTATATATGTACCATATCTTCTTTATCTATTCATCTATTGATAGAAGCCTGGGTTCCATCTATGTCCTATTGTAAATAGTACTGAAATAGAACATTGGGATACATGTGTCTTTTTGAATTATGATTTTCTTAGAGTATATTCCTAGAAGTGGAATTGCTGGGTCATGCAGTAGTTTTATTTCTAATTTTTAAGGAATCTCCATATTGCTCTCCATAGTGGCTGTATCAATTTATATCCCAGACAACAGTACAGGAGGGTTCCCTTTTCTCTACACCCTCTACAGCATTTATTGTTTGTAGATTTTTTGATGATGGCCACTCTGTCTGACCAGTGTGAAGTGATACCTCATTGTAGGTTTCAATAGCATTTCTCTAATAATGAACTATGTTGAGCATCTTTTCATGTGTTTGTTGGCCATCTGTGTGTATTTTCTGGAGAAATGTCTGTTTTCCATTCATTTTTTGAATGGGTTGTTTGTTTTTCTGATATTGAGCTATTTGAGCTGCTTGTATATTTTGGAGATTAATCCTTTGTCATTTCTTCATTTGCAATTATTTACTCCTATTCTGAGGGATGCCTTTCCAGTTTATTTATAGTTTTACTTTGCTGTGCAAAAGCTTTTAAGTTTAATTATATCTTATTTCTTATCCTAATGTTTCCATTTCCATACTCTAAGAGGTGAGTCAAAGATGTTGCTGCAATTTATGTCCAACAGTGTTCTGCCTATGTTTTCCTCTATGACTTTTATAGTTTCTGGCCTTACATTTAGGTCTATATCTATTTTGAGTTTATTTTAGTAGACACTATTAGGAAGTGTTCTAATTTCATTTTTTTACATATAGCTGTCCAGTTTTTCCAGCATCACTTATTGACGCTTCTCCCCTAACTCAATCACATTTCAGCTTAAAAAGTTTCCTTAGCAGGAAGTCCTAATTAAAAACAACTATCCCTTTGGATCTACAGTAAAATAAACTACTTGACATGATTTAACAAAGCTTAAATCTTTTTTTCATTGAAGTATAGTTGATTTACAATATTATATTAGTTACAGGTGGACAACATGGTGATTTAACATTTTAACACAAAATAGTCCATCTAAAGTTATCACATAATATTGGCTATAATTCCTTGTGCTGTATAACACATCCTTGTCGCTTATCAATTTTACACATATTAGTTTCTGTATCTTTGTTTTCTGTATCTGGGAGCCTATTTACGTTTTGTTACATACATTCATTTTATTTTTTTAGGTTCCACATGTCAGTATATCATACACTATGTATCTTGCTCTGATTTATTTCACTAACCATGATATTCTCTAGGTCTGTCCACAATAATTCAAATTGCATAATTTTATTCTTTTTTATGGACGAGTTAAAGTACATTGTGTGTGCATATATATATATATATGTATATATACATTCTTTTTATGGATGAGTAAAATTACATCATGTGTGTATATGTTTATATGTATATGTACATATATTTATATATATATATATGTACACATATATATCTCAACTCTTTTTTAATCCATTCATCTGCTGATGAACACTTAGGTTGCTGCCATATATTGACTATTATAGATAATGCTGTTATGAACATCAGGGTATATATATATTTTTAAACTAAGGGTTTTATTTTTAACATATATTTTATTTTTTACCTTGATTTTCTTTTCTTTGGCCATACTATGTGGCAGTTCAGTTCAGTTCAGTCACTCAGTTGTGTCTGACTCTTTGTGACCCCATGAATAGCAGCACGCCAGGCCTCCCTGTCCATCACCAACTCCCGGAGTTCACTCAGACTCACGTCCATCAAGTCAGTGATGCCATCCAGCCATCTCATCCTCTGTCGTCC
>NW_011494944.1:1801978-1823754 GCF_000754665.1 Bison bison bison | reverse complement strand
TGGACCGGTTGGATCTCCTTGCAGTCCAAGGGACTCTCAAGAGTCTTTTCCAACACCACAGTTCAAAAGCATCAATTCTTCGGCGCTCAGCTTTCTTCACAGTCCAACTCTCACATCCATACATGACCACTGGAAAAACCATAGCCTTGACTAGACGGACCTTTGTTAGCAAAGTAGCAAGTGAGAGCTTAGCTCCCTGAGCAGGGATTCAAACCTGCATCCTCTGCAGTGAAAGCATAGAGTTTTAACCACTGGACCACCAGAGTAGTCTATGGTTTTCACTTTTAAGAACATGCATCCAAGAGTGGAATTGCTGGATCATATGGTAGTTCTATTTTCAGTTGTTTGAGAAACCTCCATCCTACTTCCATAGTGGCTATACAAATTTATATTCTTACCAACAGTTTACTAGGTTTCCTTTTTCTCCATATCCTAGCCAGCACTCTTCTTTGTAGACTTTAATGATAGCCATCTGATAGGATCGAGGTGGTATCTCATTGTGGTTTTGATTTGCATTTCCCTGATGATGTTGAGCACTTCTTCATGTGCCTGTTGTCCAAATGAATGTCTTCTTTGAAAAAAAAAAATCTGTTCAGGTTCTTTGCTCACTTTTTTATCAGGTTGTTTGTCTTGATTCATATTGAGTTGTATGAATTATTTATATATATTGGATATTAACCTCTCATTGGTCATTTAATTTGAAAATATTTTCTCCCATTCAGTAGGTTGTGTTTTTCATTTAGTTGGTGGTTTCCTTTGCTGTGCAAAATTTTATAAGACTAGGCTATATTTGTTTATTTTTGTTTTTATTTTTATTTATTTCTCTGGCCTTAGGAGATAGTCCAAAAAGAAAAAGATAACTGGTATAAATTAAAAACAACAGAATCAAGAGTTGTAAATTATAAAGCTGATTCACTTCATTGTGCAGAAGAAACTATACAATATTGTAAAGCAATTATACAAAATGAAGGATTATTCCTAGTCATATTTCTTGATTAAAACTTAAAAGAAAATGAAACTATTGATTTATATTAAAGCACATTTTTTACTTGTGGAAAAAATGATAGAATTTATGATAGAATAGTATTTCACTATTAAAATTATAATTGTGAGTTCTTTGCAGTCACAGGGAAAAAAAATTGTGATTACTAAATTCAGCAAAAATATACAGAATGTGAAAATGAACTCATGCTATGCTAAAATATGTGTGTAAATGAATAAGAATTAGAACAAATGCAGAAAAATGAAAAAGAGTGACTGTTAAGCTACATATAGATGGTGAACAATTCTTTATAGACAGATACATTTTAGAAAAGGAGTTGCTATAAAAGACAAGACTGTTTTTACATCAAAAACATATTTTAAAGCTAGGTTTAACTTGGGTCAAGCTTTCACATATGAGATATTAGTTTTTACCCCTTAAAATCTCTCTCAAATGCTTTGCTACATGTGAAATTAAACATTAAATTTTTCCTTCATTATATGAAACTATTCACATTTTTAACCAAGGGTGTTTTAATTTGCACCTATGCTCGTGATATCAGCAGCACTCTGGTAATTTGCTACTATTTTGTCTAGTTAGCTCTTGAGGGCTTTGGACAATCCTTATTTGATCTTCCTATGTCAGCATGCTCTTATCATGTCTACTGACAGGAGTTTCAGAATTCCTCAAAGTAAGTATAGAAAACAAGGCTGACTAGCCAAGCTTCACCACGGCTTACACAGCAGGCTGCTGAAGTGACAGAATTAGGGCTAATTTAACTGAAATGTGTGTCCTGTCTCATGTGAAGGAAGTGTAAGCCTTATGGGCATCATAACAGTCACAATTATCTAAGGGAGTGACTAGTTTTAGATCAGCAAGCTAGACCTTGAAGAATGAAGAAGCACATTTTCACAGTGAAACACATGGCTCAAACGGGTAAGCACAGGCAAACTATCCTGGCTTGAGGGATACGCAAACGACTCAACGCATATATATTTGCAAACGCACAATAAATATCTCTAATGACTAAACTAATATATCTAAGAATCCAAATGAAAGTTAGCCTCCAGCTGACCAAGTTAGCCCCCAGGTGGCCTAAATATGCCACTTTTGCATTTATCTTTTAAACCAGAAAATAAAGCAAATAGACCCAGTGATAATATACTAGAGAAATTCCTAATTCTCTCTCTTCCTCTCTCATACACACATACATACACACACACACACACAGAAATACAAAAGGACAATGGCATAGCCTAAGAGATTAAAATGAATTTTTTTTTCAAATTAAAATTGCACATGCTGATGTAACAATCTTTAGTAAAACTCAGTGAATGCAATCCAGCAAAAGAAGTAGTATACAATTCACCACGGTATATTCAGCTAGGAGTACTCCATGGATTTTGATACTTTATGTATGCAAAATCTGTAGATTTTTAATTTGAAATATATGAAATTACCTCTATTACACAAATAAAGGTGTCCAGTGTCAGAGAACAGCTAACTGACCCATCAATTCAAACCTTATTCTGCAAGCAAAACACACATGTCCTCAGGTACAAGCTCTGTTTTTGGATATTCCCTAGAAATGACTAATTTCATTATTAAATATTTTGAGCACCTAGGACATGTGGTCATTTTCCCCTGGGCATACAACAATGAATTTTTGTGTGAAAATTAGGAATGTATTCTATCTCCAGTCGGAAAAGGCAACGGCATCCCACTCCAGTACTCTTGCCTGGAAAATCCCATGGACGGAGCAGCCTGGTAGGCTGCAGTCAATGGGGTTGCTAAGTGTTGGACAGACTGAGCGACTTCACTTTCACTTTTCACTTTCATGCACAGGAGAAGGAAATGGCAACCCACTCCAGTGTTCTTGCCTGGAGAATCCCAGGGACGGGGGAGCCTGGTGGGCTGCCGTCTATGGGGTCGCACAGAGTCGGACACGACTGAAGCGACTTAGCAGCAGCAGCAGCAGCAGCTATCTCTAATATACTATCATTGGGTCTATTTGCTTCTTCTTCAGAAAATAATTGCAAAAGGGGGTTTGTTATTTTATATTTTAATGTTTTGGGAACTGCTTTTCTTTGGGGATTTTAAAGATATTAATTTATACTATCTATAGGAATACTAGATATCTCCTGCAGAAAATTTTGAGTTGATGGCAGTGTTATCTTGCACAAGTTTTAACTATTCTGTTTCCATCATTTTTTAATATAACTCCTTCATAGAGCTGTTAAGTAGGCATATCTATTTGTATATCAATACAAAAATAAATATTTAGATATATTTATAATAACATTTATCTATATTCATAGCAAGCACTTAATAACTCATAATTATTCTTTTTCTTACTCTCATTATTATACAGTGGAATTACAAATATGTGAACTAGCTATTAAAATCATGTGTAATAAGTGTTTTATATAAGTCATACAGAGAGCTAAAGGAGAACATAGCAGTGATAGTTAACAGATATTAAGTGAATGGAGCACTTAAAAGCTGTGGTGTAAGAGAAGGTTTCTAGTAAAGATATAGATGCACCCTAAATGTTCATCAACAGATGAATAAAGATGAATATCACACAATGGAATATTACACAGCCATGAAAAAGGATGAAATAATGTAATTTGCAGCAACATGGGCAGACCTAGAGATTGTCGTGCTAAGTGAAGTAATTCAGACAGACAAAGACAAATATAATTTGATATCACATAAATGTGAAATCAAAAAAATTATATAGATGAACTTACTTACAAAATAGGAATAGACTCATAGATTTAGAAAATAAATTTATGGTTACCAAAACTGATAGTGGTAGTAGGGGGAGAGATAAATTAGGAATTTGGGATTAACATATACACATTACAGTAAGTCCCCTACATACAAATCTTCAAGCTGTTAGCTTTCAAAATGCAAACATGTATTTGCGTATCCAACCATATATGCTAGTTCATGTGTCTGGCATATACTTTCACTTCTATGCATCCTCTAAAGTATTTGTGCTTTTGTGTACTTTTCTGTGTAGAACTGTATAGAGTACAGTATACACTATCTTTATTTCAAGCCCAGGATATCCAGAAGCAAGTAGAAAATTGGTGGTGATGTAGCTGGTACTGTACTGTACTTTACAGGGTACTGTACAATAAGACTAAAACTGTTTCATTTATTTTTTGCTTTTAGGTATAATTTATGTTTAAAATATTATAAACCTATTACAGTACAGGACTATATAGCTAATTGTGTTAGTTGGGTATCTAGGTTAACTTTGATGGGCTTACTAACACATTGGACTTATGAACGTGCTCTTGAAATGGAACTTACTTGTATGTAAGGAGTTTAGCAGATGATATATACAATAGGTAAACAATTAGGACCTACTGTGCAGCACAGGGAACTACACTTAATATCTTACAATAACCTATAGTAGAAAAGAACCCGAAATACCTTCCTGTACATTGGAACTCTAACAGAACAATTTAAATTAACTATTAACAACCATTGTTAACTATTCAAATCAACAATTTTAAAAAAATGAAAGGTTCTGTTTCTTTCTTTAAAAAGAAAAAGAGTAGGTTTCCTAGAATAAGTGACTTAAGAGCTAAACATAATAACTAGAAGTTAGTAAGGTAAATGGAAAGGGAGAGGGAGAAGAGAAGAAAAAAATTCTTTAAAAAAGAAGAGCAAGAAACAGTATTTCCAAAGTCCAACTTATCTACGATATGGTATATGACATATGTAAGAGGATTGAGTTGAAAGTTTAGTTTGGTTTGGAAAACCAAGTGCAGAGTAGACAAAGAGAAAATGTATAGGAAAAAAATATGGTTCTGTCATGAATCACTTTGAAATCTGTATAACATGCAACTTAGCACACTGAAATTTCCAAATTGCTAAAATTGGTTACATTGTCAGATAAAGGGTTTAGAATCCAAGTTTTCTGAAATGATATTGTTTTTAAATTGAAATTAGATGAACATGATAACTCTGTATCTCCAAAACCATTCCTTTCATCTCAAACTGCACCACAGAACCCCTAAACTGTACAAAGGCTTTCAGTTCCTCTGAACTGAGCAGTCTCCAAGCGCAGTCATCATCTTTTTAGAGTCTAAGAAAACTCTGGTCAGAATTTCAATAAAATACTGATATTGATAGCTGAGGAAATAAAAGTGCCATAAGACTGGAATAGGCTTTCAGAAAAAAAAAAAAAAAAACATACCAAAGCTAATCTTAAAATTAATCCCAATATGTGTTTAAGGAATATTAAAAGACTGTCCAGAAGAGAATTTGCACTGATTCAGTAAGAATAAGTTATTACAGTTGAACTCATTTCTTAAATAGGGTTAGGAGATCAGAAGATGACAAAAATACAATGGTCCTTGCTGCTGCTGCTGCTGCTAAGTTGCTTCAGTCGTGTCCGACTCTGTGTGACCCCATAGACAGCAGCCCACCAGCCTCCTCCGTCCCTGGGATTCTCCAGGCAAGAACACTGGAGTGGGCTACCATTTCCTTCTCCAATGCATACAATGGTCCTTAAGTATGTGATAATCATAGTGGTCTGTTTATCATAAAGGTATTTGAAAATTTTTCACCCAAACATAGTAACTGTATATGTGCATGTTGAGCACTGCGGGACATTTAAATAATTTTCAGGAGGACAATATCTAAAAGTACCTGAAAATGTATGATTTTAATCTGTAGAGAAGCCTCTTATGGCATTTACTAAATTTATCTCCTTAGCCTAGTTCTTCTCAACCTTGGTTACTCAATAAGTCAAAATTTAGACAGCATAGTAATCATATGTGAACATATTTTGGTAAAATATTTGTAAAAACCCAAATTAAATTAAGTGATGAAGTCAAGATCCAACCAAAGTTGCTAGGGTAACAATTGGTTGAAACTAATAAAATTAAATATAATATTGACCAAAGCGAAGTTTCACACTTAGCTCAAAAAAGCAAGTGCTTAAGTGAATCCTAGATTTAGCAGCTGTGCCTGTCTAAAATAAGAACACAAATTCAAGTTGGCATTTTAGTAAAAGTCAATATGTTGACTCTGTATTAAAATGGATGAAAATCTTACATGCTCAATGAATATTTAGAATGAAAGTGAAGATAATTTTAGAATAATAATGCTTTTTATGATAACAATAATGCCTAATACTTGCATGCTGCTGCTGCTGCTGCTGCTAAGTTGCTTCAAGTCATGTCTGACTCTGTGCGACCCCATAGACAGCAGCCCACCAGGCTTCCCTGTCCCTGGGATTCTCCAGGCAAGAACACTGGATTGGGTTGCCATTTCCTTCTCCAATGCATGAAAGTGAAAAGTGAAGTGAAGTAGCTCAGTCCTATCTGACTCTTAGCAACCCCATTGACTGCAGCCTACCAAGCTGCTCCGTCCATGGGATTTTTCCAGGCAAGAGTACTGGAATGGGGTGCCATTGTCTTCTCCGAATACTTGCATGAGTGCCATACTAAAATTAACCTATGTAATATTCACAAATTTATGAGGTAATTATTATTATTTTTATCCCCATTTTACAAGTGAGAAAACAGGCACAAAGAGATTAAATAAAAGCTCAAAGTCAAATGCTAATAACTGACAGAACAATTTGACTACAAAATTACAACTCTTAAGCAGGAGAATGCATTTTTAAATTTAAGAGGAGCACTCAGGAATAACAGGTTATAGTGATAACAATATTATATGAGGAATTCATACTTGAAATGGAGATAAAATTTATAGAAGAAATTACTAATGTATATAACTGACTTCAAATTCTAAATAACTCTCTGGGAAAGAGGCTGGACTTGTTTCTAGGGCCCCAGGAAAACACTAGGACACAAAAGAGGTATATTTTTATCTCAAAGAAAAAGAAACACTTTAAAATATAATTGCTACATATGATGGGTTTTTGGTTAATGATACAAAACTGCTGACATAAAACCGCTGAATCACAGTGTACCGAGGATAAAGTATAGATAAATGCATCTTCAGTAACGGTGACAAAATTTTGTAGTGTATTCAGTGTTTGTGAACATCCTCAATTGTCTTCCTTGGCCTCTAAATTGGTGATGATGTTTTCATCCATTAAGGATCTGAAACCTTAATATCAACAGGCAACCCATTTCAAAAGGGATATTTACATTCTCAAAAAGTCAGTTACCATACCCTACCCTAAGTGTAACATTTGCATAGATCTAAATATAATTTTACTTGATGCACTTTCAATTCAGCTAATGAAGATAAAGAATTGATGCTATTTTTTATTTAAAAAAATTACCAGGTAGACCCTTCCATATTATATTTCACATCTCATGCTATTGAGTTAGCATGAAGGAGACCCAGATACAATCCCTGGGTTCGGGAGATCCACTGGAGAAGGGAATGGCTATCCACTGCAGTATTCTTGCCTGGAGAATTCCATGGACAGAGGAGCCTAGCGGCCTACAGTCCATGGGGTCACAAAGAGTTGTA
The DNA here is from genome assembly GCF_000754665.1 of Bison bison bison. Lineage (NCBI taxonomy): Eukaryota > Metazoa > Chordata > Mammalia > Artiodactyla > Bovidae > Bison > Bison bison. Next base: position 1,816,298 of record NW_011494944.1, on the reverse strand, counting down.
CATGACTAAGTGACTAACATTTTCACACACTTTCATTGAATTTATTTAATGACATCTTAAATTGATTTTTTAAAATGTAGCAGCATTTTTCTAACAGGTACTTTATACAATTTATGCATGCTAAACTAAAATTCTACTATGGCAAACCATAAAGGCCTTGAGTTTGCTATTTTAGAGTAAGGAGGGAATACATTCCAATAAGTGGAAATCTACCAGACTGCTCACAGAAATAAAATGAAAATTTCTTCAAATATGAAATGAAATGGATATCTTTCATTATAACCCAAATCTAGTTGGGTTGTCATAAGACCAATTGTTTTTGATCATCTAGGTTTTCAAAACAGAAACAAATAAAATATATTTAACAATTTGAAGAAAAAAAGGTGTTATATCTTTTTAATGTAGAGACCTATATCTACATTATAGGTCTCTTCAATAAGGAACAGAAAGGAAATTCATACAATGTATCAAATAAAAATTTCAAATCAAACTTCTATTTAGATACATTTCTGCCTTCCAAATTTTCCAACTCATAGCAGGTAGGAAAATCTCAAATTCCTTCCCTACTGTCATTAATGGACTCCCTCTCTGGATGTGTCCTTCATGAGTTAAATTCCTCTGTTCCTTGCCACAGTATTTTCCTAAATTATGATGAATTATCCCACTGCCTGGAAAATTCTGATGGATAATGTTCTTATCTTAGAAATCACTATAAGAAGTACTTCCAAGTTACCACTAGGAATTTGGCTATTTTTATACCCTGAAAATAGTTATGACATTACTACTAGTTAGAGAGACATACACAAGTCAGTATCTGGCAAAGCATTAAAGACTAAAGTTTGTAAGTGGCAAGGTATATTCTAGAACAAGAAGCCAGAATACACACACACACACACATACACACACACACATAAAGATAACTAAGAGATATAAAGCAAAATGATAATTTTTAGAAACCTAGCCTAACTGTAAGAAATATTTCTTGTGTCAATAAGTTCTCCATTCTTCTCACAGACTCATGAGGTATAATACTGCAATTAGTGACCAAGTTTTTGGAGCTTGTTTGTAATTGTTTGTGTATACATTTATTCAACTTGTGCAACCTTTTTGCCACAGATGATCTTACTTCATTCTTGCTCCAAAATATAAATAAATAAACATATTCCACAGGTTTACAGAGGTTATGTTTCAATAAAACATCATGCAATCATAATAATCTTGGAGATTATGGTACTCCTAATAAGTACACAGTTATTGGTCAAGCACTGCAAACATAGTAAAGGCATTGCAGACACAGTCCTAGGGTTAGGGCACTTAAAAGGCCATATGGATAGACTAAACAACAAAGGAAATTAAAATTTAACCAAGTTTAAAAGTAGCATAATTCCAAAGCAATAAAACTTTAGGAAAAGAAAATATATAGTTTGTAAATCAAGGACACTACTGAAGCAGATATCATTTGAACTAAACCTTAAAGAAGGAATATTATTTAGAGGATAGGAATCAGAGGATATATGTATCAGAAGAGAGGAACACAATGTATTAATTATCCTGACAATGATTGGAAATCAAGGTATCACTTGAAAATATATGTAAAAATTCCTAGTGCTTTGGTGAGATCCTAAAAAGACAGTGATAAAAACATGTGAGGAGAAGTTTCCAAAAATACAGAGGTAAGAAGGAATAATGGAGAAGGCAATGGCACCCCACTCCAGTACTCTTGCCTGGAAAATCCCATGGACGGAGGAGCCTGGAAGGCTGCAGTCCATGGGGTCGCTAGGAGTCGGACACGACTGAGCGACTTCACTTTCACTTTTCACTTTCATGCATTGGAGAAGGAAATGGCAACCCACTCCAGTGTTCTTGCCTGGAGAATCCCAGGGAAGGGGGAGCCTGGTGGGCTGCCGTCCATGGGGTCATGCAGAGTCTGACACGACTGAAGCGACTTAGCAGCAGCAGAAGGAATAGGAATCAGGGATTGAATAAAATCCATGAAATATCTATATAATTAAAATTATTCAGTAATAACCTTTGATTATCTGTGTGAATTTTGCTTACAGCAATTATTTAATTGAGAAATTATTATTTTTGGTCATCCAGCTTATTTTTCCCCTCAAAATTTAAGCATAACAATGATAATTACTAATAGGTGTCAATAAATATGTGCTGAACACTGACACATTATCTAATTCAATCTTCTCCAAATCCCTGCTGCTGCTGCTGCTGTCATTTGGTGTGTCCAGCTCTGCAACCCCATAGGTGGCAGCCCACCAGGCTACTCTGTCCCTGGGATTCTTCAGGCAAGAATGCTGGAGTGGGTTGCCATTTCCTTCTATATCACATGAAAGTGAAAACTGAAAGTGAAGTCACTCAGTCATGTCTGCCTCTTTGTGATCCCATGGACTGCAGCCTACCAGGCTCCTCCATCCATGGGATTCTCCAGGCAAGAGTACTGGAGTAGCGTGCCATTGCCTTCTCCCTCCAAACCCCTAGAGTTAGAATCTATTATCTCCATTTTACAGATAGAAAAAATAAGACCTCAGGAGTTCAACTATAATTTAGCCCCAGAATACAAGACTACTATGTTGTCAAGTTAAATTACAATAGTCAGTCTGATTTTACAAATCATTTTCTGAACAACCAAGCTAGGAATTAAGCTCCCTTGACTAGGTGCCCTTACAAAAAAAAAAAAAAAAATAGAAGACCCATTTAAGTACATGCTTAAAACTAATTAAGTGTTATAAATATTTGTACTTGATTTATACATCAAATCTTGTTAAAATTTTCATCTAAATAATCAAAATTTTTAGGGTGTTTTCACCTTAAGATAATTAGACAAATAAAAATACAATCAGGCATTTCATAGATTGAGTTTGTTATTTTTGACCAAAATGTTGATTCAGTTCTATGTCGAGGTCGAAATAAATTGAAGACAATAATAATGTGAAAAGCTTTTCACAAATAAGAAATTTTGAAAAGATTCTGATAATAAATACTTATTAAAGAATAAACACTTCCATGCTGACCATCTCATGATTTTATAATAACTGAGGCAGGATGAAATTAAACTTAGCAAAGCATTTGTCCTGAAACTAATCCAGTGTTCTTGGAATAACCAGGTATGAATAAATATAGTAACCCGGGGTCACTCTTGATAAATGTAGTCTTTATCCCTAAATTCATTTGGTAAATAAAAATTCTAGATTTACTGTCAATTTCACTAAGTTATATTATAATATGTGTAGTTCATGTTAATGTTGTTCTTCGTTATAATGTAATTGAGGGAAAATTCTACTAATGTTGGTTTGTGTCAATCATCTGGACTGATTTCAGGTAAGAAGATGATGTTTTGGTATATACATAAAAATCTTCTGGAGGACAAATTTGACTATAAATTATAAAAAGGTTCATCTCCTACTAAACATGTCTACAACTCCCCACCATCTCCTCGTGTCCTGTATAAAAGGAGAGAAGAAAGTTGACAGCAAGTTCTGTGAAGTATGCCACATAAGAAAGGAACAGAAATGCCATATGGGTTCCTGGAGGCTCATGGGTTCCTGGAAGTCCAAGGATTGAGAATGTGAGGAGGAGGTGTGTAAAAAGTGGGAAAGGGGGAAATAGGAAATTAAAAGTGGAAACTTGTCTTGGATTCAGTTATTAAACACTTATACCAACAACTGAGTATGTGAACTTAGAACTGCCAGATTTTCAAGTTGATTTAGAAAAGGCAGAGGAACCAGAGATCAAATGGCCAAAATCTGTTGGATCATAGAAAAGCAAGAGAATTCCAGAAAAAAATCTACTTCTGCTTCATTGACTATGCTAAAGCCTTTGACTGTGTGGATCACAACAAACTGTGGAAAATTCTTCGAGATGGGAATACCACACTACCTGACCTGCGTCCTGAGACATCTGTATGCAGGTCAAGAAGCAACAATTAGAACTGAACATGGAACAACAGACTGGTGCCAAAGCGGGAAAGGTGTATATCAAGGCTGTATACTATCACCCTGCTTATTTAACTTAAATATGCTGACTACATCATGAGAAATGCTGTGCTGGATGAAGCACAACCTGGGATCAAGATTGCTGGGAGAAATATTAATAACCTCATATATGCAGATGACATCACTCTTATAGAGGAAACAAAGAGGGACTAGAAAGCCTCTTGATGAAAGTGAAAGTGAAAACGAAGATCATGGCATCCAGTCCCATCACTTCATGTCAAATAGATGGGGAAACAATGAAAACAGTGACAGACTTTATTTTCCTGGACTTCAAAATAACTGCAGATGGTGACTGCAGCCATGAAATTAAAAAAAGTTTGCTCCTTGGAACAAAAGCTATGATCAACATAGATCAGATCAGATCAGTCGCTCAGCTGTGTCCGACTCTTTGCAACCCCATGAATCGGAGCATGCCAGGCCTCCCTGTCCATCACCAACTCCCGGAGTTCACTCAGACTCACGTCCATTGAGTCAGTGATGCCATCCAGCCATCTCATCCTCTGTTGTCCCCTTCTCCTCCTGCCCCCAATCCCTCCCAGCATCAGAGTCTTTTCCAATGAGTCAACTCTTCGCATGAGGTGGCCAAAGTACTGGAGTTTCAGCTTTAGCATCAGTCCTTCCAAAGAAATCCCAGGGCTGATCTCCTTCATATTCAAAAGCAGAGACAGTACTTTGCCAAAAAGTTCCATCTAGTCAAAGCTATGGTTTTTCCATTAGTCATGTATGGATTGGATTGAGAGTTGGACCACAAGATGGCTAAGTGTAGAAAAACTGATGCTTTTGAATTATGGAAGTGGAGAAAAATCTTGAGAGTCTCTTGAACTGCAAGGAGATCAAACCAGTCAGTCCTAAAGGAAATCAATTCTGAATGTTCATTGCAAGGATGATGCTGAATCTGAAGTTCCAATACTTTGGCCACCTGATGCAGATATCTGACTCATTTGAAAAGACTCTGATGCTGGGAAAAATGGAAGGCAGGAGGAGAAGGAGATGACAAAGGATGAGATAGTTGAGTGGCATCATTGACTCAATGGACATGAGTTTGAGCGAGCTCCGGGAGTTGGTGATTGACAGGGAAGCTTGGCAAGCTGCAGTCCCTGGGGTCGCAAAGAGTTGGACATGACTGAGTGACTGCACTGAACTGACTGATTCCAACAATACAGTATCTAGACATTAGGCTGAACTACATAAAATTGAAGATATGAAACTATATTTTGACCTCTAAAATTAGAAATTTTATATGACTTAACCTAAAAATTGATGTCTAATATTCAGTTGTTGTTAGTCCAATACAATTAATAAATTATATCCTCTATACACAATTCTTGAAGCTCAATGACCTTTTAAGATATTGAAAAGAGGTAAGGGCTTCTGATAAATGAGGATAGAATCTTGATACATACATATACATAAAGAAAAGTGAAGTCGCTCAGTACTGTCTGATTCTTTGCAACCCCGTGGACTGAAGCCTACCACGCTTCTCTGTCCATGGGATTTTCCAGGCAAGGGTACTGGAGTGGGTTGCTATTTCTTTCTCCAGAGGATCTTCCCAACCCAGGAATCTAACCCAGGTCTCCCACATTCCAGGCAGAGGCTTTACCTTCTGAGCCACCAGGGAAGCTCCATATACATATATGCATACATATACATATTTAATGTGTAGTGGAGTTCAAAAAGTGTGTACTCTTTCACCATCTCACAACTTAAAAAAAACAAAACAAAAACCCCAAAAAAAACAGAAAATCCTCATTTAAATATTAAAGTCTGATTCCAGATGATATTAGTTAGGTCTTAGGAGCAGCTAATTTAAAATAAAACAAGGCAAAATGCAATTCGTGGTTTGTGGTAGAGGCTTATTTTTAAAATCTTCTTTGAAGTTTGACAGGTGAGAAGAAGAGATTTGGAAGAATATCTTTTTGTCTTATGGTCACAGGCAATGCTCTATCTGTTCTTTTTAAGAGTTCAAACTTGGGCCATGCCTTCCTCTAGCCTTAGCTGAAGCAAGGCATCAAGGGAAAGTTGTGGATGGAGAGGTATTGTCTCTTGGGGATTCTTAGAAATCATAGTGTTGCTTTCTGCTAAACCAGATTAAGTAAATTGGAAGAACCTGAGATAGATAAATACTGCACAAGAACAAAACATAGCCAAAAATTCACTAGGCACCTGTTATTGAGGAAATAAATATGAAATATGTTTTGAAAAGTATAATTCTAGAGGGAAAATATAAGAGTTGGTATATATTTATGTTCTACTTTGTACTTCTCTTTCTCCATTGAATTTTCTCACTAGCTAAAACTCTGAATATTCAAAATATATCTATACTTAGGAGTGAGAGTCTGTTACAATATCATTGTTGGGTGATCAATTCAAACCATAAATCAATAAAGATAAAATTGGCTAAATTTATTGAGCAATTATTCACAGGAGATAATTTTTAGGTGTACATGAGTTGTCTTAATTGATAACTTGTCTTAATTGCTGTGAAGATATCATGTGAGAAAAGTACCATGATTATGTTCACTCCATGGGTAAGGAACCTAAAGCTCAAAAAAACAAAGTAACATGGATAAGAAGTAATGGAGCTGAATTTTCTATCATGAGCAGTCAAACTCCAGAATTTTGCTTGTAACCACTACTTCATAGCATCTTACTAAAATGCTTTGCTGTGTGCGTGCGTGCTTAGTCGCTTCAGTCATGTCTGACTCTCTGTGACCCTACGGACCACGGCCTCCCAGGATCCTCTGTCTATGGGATTCTCCAGGCAAGAATATTGGAGTGAGTGCTGTGCTTTTATAATAGATTGTTCCCATACATACAGATGCCAGCTTATAGTAGTGAGACTTGCCATTACTAGAGCTAAAAAGCAACAAGCTATGATTTCTCTAGAAGCATTTATATTTCAAGGGGAAATATGTACGTGCATGTGTTTACATACATATGTATTATGTATATATGCTATATAATATACATATGAATGTTTCAGTCAATATGCACATATGTATTTGTGTAAAAGGGGTTAGCAGCTAATTGAAAATCCTCAAAAAATTTTACCATTCCCTCCCAGAAATGCAGAACCTCTTTGAAAATTACTCATGATAGTATTTTTGCTTTGTTTTCTGCGGAGAGATCTTTTCAGTTTTCTACATCTATTTAAGAATAACTTGGGCTTGATTACATAGTTATTTCATATTGCTTCTATAATGATTCATATTTTATTAATTTAAAAATATTATTTTTAATGACATACTAATCATACATTTATGTGTGATGTTGAAGCTTTTAAGATTATAGAGAACTGACATGTAAAATATCATATAAGAAACAAATCGCCAGTCCAGGTTCAATGCAGGATACAGGATGCTTGGGGCTGGTGCACTTGGATGACCCAGAGGGATGGTATGGGGAGGGAGGTGTGGGGGGTTCAGGACTGGGAACACATGTACACCCATGGTGGATTCATGTTGATGTATGGCAAAACCAATACAATATTGTAAAGTAATTAGCCTCTAATTAAAATAAATAAATTTTTTTAAAAAAGCAAAAAAAAGATTATAGAGAGATTCAATATATCGAAGCACTGAAAATATGGAAGGATTTACAGTGTGGAGATATTCAAAACATGAAAGCAAAGATGTTTGGAGCATGTCTTGAGCAATTTTTGAGCATGAGTGTTATGAGAACACTTGGTGTTTTCAGTCTTTGTTCCCATCTGACTTTTCCTCGGGACCCATATTTCTCTTTAGTATCATGGGCGTTGGGAGAGGTATGTACCACATCCAGTTCTAGACAAATGAATAAACGATGCTAAGCTAATCAGTTTATGCTCTTCTTCTGTCACAATGATCATGTGGTCTCAGTTCATTTAGAGTATATTTTGGACTTTTGCTGAAAAGTTGGGAGTATATACAGTCTTGTTTGATTCTTTGATTGAACATTAGGTGTGCAAATGTGACTCCCGAAACTAACACTATCATTTTTCTATATGAAGAAAGGTAGCTTGAAGTCAAATTGAGCTCCATGGGAAGGGATAACCAAGAAAATCCCAGAGATTTAGTCAGATCCTTAATCAAGCAGTCTCTGAAATCTACCCAAATTCTCTACTTTTACAATTGAGTGGATGAATATAGTCCTTTTGTTCTGTTTAAGGCTATTTATTAGTTCTTACACTCTTTGCAACCAAAAGCACCATAAGTGTTAAACACTAGGGTATTGAAACCTTACTATCTGAAAAAGTTTTAGAAATAAAGCTGGCTTTATTTTAATACCAATTTCATAATACATGTTCAATGCAAAAAAAAAAAGTTTACCAATGCATTTAAATTTTTTTCAGTTTATCAAGATATAACATATAACAATGGGTTAGCTTCAAATGTACAATAAGATGACTGATATACATATTTAATGCAAAATAATTGCCACAACAAGGTTATTAACAATGCATTTTAAGTGGAGAATTTAATGTTATTAATATCTGAAAACCTCGGCCTTGAAATACTAAGTTGGATCAAACACTAATCAGCTAAAAAATAATGTAGTGTGCATTATGCACAAAGCAGTGTATTAGAATGCTAAAATGTACATGAAAATTAAAAAAAAAAAAAACAACCATGAACTCTCTAATTCAATTAATCCCTCATCTGTGTAGTTACAAAATAATATTTTGAACCTTCATTGGCATATTTCAAGACTCTTGAGAGTCCCTTGGACTGCAAGGAGATCCAACCAGTCCGTTCTGAAGGAGATCAGCCCTGGGATTTCTTTGGAAGGAATGATGTTAAAGCTGAAACTCCAGTACTTTGGCCACCTCATGTGAAGACTTGACTCATTGGAAAAGACTCTGATGCTGGGAGGGATTGGGGGCAGGAGGAGAAGGGGACGACAGAGGATGAGATGGCTAGATGGCATCACTGACTCAATGGACGTGAGTCTGAGTGAACTCCGGGAGTTGGTGAGGGACAGGGAGGCCGGGCGTGCTGCGATTCATGGGGTTGCAAAGAGTCGAACATGACTGAGCGACTGATCTGATCTAATCTGATCTGGCATATTTCATATACCTTTAAAATCTCAAGTGGCCTTCCAAACTTCCCATCTTCCTCTTTTCCTCCTTTCCAATACTAAAAAACATTCACTGAGTTATTATTATTTGCGAAAGAATATACTATTTGCTGATAAAACTGTAATGAAAAAACTCACTAATTGTCAGGAAAGAAAGACAACAATCAAGAATTAGACAAGTAAATACAGAGAGAGGTTATATGAGTAAAGGTTTAGTTTTGTTTTCCTTTAAATTATGAGAAATTAAAAATACCGTTTCCTTTTACATAATTCAAATTCTCTTTTTAAATTAATTCTCACTCAAGCAGCATTTAAATTTCCACAACTTAGGGGAAAAGGACAACTTTCAAATCACTGAGATTATATAATACATACCAATTTTAATGTTATGGGATTTTGCCCCTGCATTCATTAACAAAATATTGCAGAGAGGAAGCTATTAATGTAGTTGAATAAAAATTAAACAAAATACCCAAAATACCTAAAACGTAGGCTCTCTAAAATATATACAAGTAAGCTACAATGTATTGCAGTTGGAAAACACAAATATGTTAAAGAGAAATGTGTTTCAATATACTTAAGTAATAAAATTTAATTTGAATGAGATGGGCCTGAGGTTTCAAATATACATAGGTTTTTAATGGGACAATCTAAGTTGTTCTGAAAACAAAGCTTTTGTTCACATTTTAACTTTTCCTCTCCCACAATGAAGATATAATCCATTCAAATCTAATTAAATTAGATTTTCATGGGGAAACAATTTTTCAAAACTCAAATACACTAGGACATATCTCTATTCTTGTTAGACAGTGAACCTCATGCCATCTAACTACTGATATCAAGGCAGATTTAATTAGAAGCATCATTTTGACCCACTGGATGTAGGGTGGACCAAGCATGGGAGCTTAGCAAAGACTGGAAAAGCAATATTTTTGTAAGAAGTCTAAAAAGTAGATATATATTGTGAAAAACATATGCTTTCAATTCAATGATGAGCTTCTCAATAATTGATAATGTAAACCTACTGTTTACATGACTTCAATTTTGTAAAAATTGGCCAGAAGAAATGTTGAGTCATTTTGTTTTACAGCTATATTTCTTTAGAGAGTGTGTGTGTGTGTTTGTGTGTGTGTGTGTGTTTAAGGAAACAGTCCATAGTAAAGTTAACAGTTGTTTATGGTTTTCTGAATCAGGAAAGAGGTTCCATACAATATGGTAAAACTCCCCTGAAATCCAATTCTAAGTGATTTCCAGCAGTGCAAACTAGATATATTTTTCAGAGCATATGGTATGTCTTAGTAAACTTGTCTAACTTCCATTTTCATTATTTTAGATTTATTGTTTCTTTGGAGAAGAGAAGTTATAACCATGCACATCCAATAATTAATTAAGTAATTTTTTAGTATTTATTACAGAGATATATATAACATATTTTGAAATTTTCTTTTTTAAAAATATTGCTACTTGCCAAAAATATTTTAAAAATAAAGTTAGAATCAACTGTCCTGATGGAAAATTACAGGGAGTGGAAGAAATGTGAATTCTATTGCTTTCATTCCTTTTAGGCACTTTCAGAAAATCTTACAAGCATAAAAAAGAAAAGAAAAGAAAACTATTAATCTAGTCCAAGAAAATGACTTCACATATGTTTTTATCTGATCCTCACAATAATGTGAAGCATTTTTGATTTTCCCAACTTCGGTCATAAATTAAGACTATGAAGGGTTATGTTATTTGAACATGCAAGCAACAAATTAAATATGGAGCTAGCTACTTACACAGTTCTGAAAATAATACAGAGAAAGTAGTATACTCTTACTTCTAACTTCCTATCATTTACATGTTTTGCAATGTACTTTGGCATAGTCTCAATACTCTTTGATGTTTTATTACTGCTTTCAGCTAACCAAAAATATCAAATCATTAATATTCAGTCACTCAGCAATCTTGGCCAGTGTGAAAACTGGCACCTGTGGGAACTGGCCCTTTCATTTTAGTGAAATTAATTACATGTTGCATCCCTTTGTCAGTTCTGTGCTTGAAACTGCTTCGTTCCTCTTTGCTTTCAACTCTTGGATGACAAAAGCTAGTTTTGGAGAATAGGAACCAAATCCTCTTCTTTGATTTCATGAATTCTGGGTAACTAGAAAACTCAATTTAAATATATGGACATGGAGTCCCTCCCTACAAACACATACTCAGGTCAGAAGCTGTTTCTAAAATAGCACTTCTTTGATTCTTTGTTCAAGAGATTATGAATGGAGATAACTGCTGCTGCTGCTGCTGCTGCTAAGTCGCTTCAGTCGTGACTCTTAGTGACCCCATGGACTGCAGCCTTCCAGGCTCCTCCGTCCATGGTATCTTCTAGGCAAGAGTACTGGAGTGGGGTGCCAAGGTGAAATCTTATGGAAAAATCACAATTTTTTCAAGATATTTTCTCTTCCTAAGGATTTTTCCATCCAATTCAACTGGTCAAAGGCTACGTATCATTCAAGAGTTTTAAGTTTTAATTTACATATGTAGATTTTTTTTTCTCCCTGAACATTTCCTTCCCTTCATGACAATATATGCAGACATAATTGGGAACTCCCTTTCTTCATGTAGCTCACTGCTCTGATATATGCATAACAGCATAAAGAATTTACTGTATATGTATACATTTTAATATAAGTTTTCGTCAACTGAGAATTAACCATTATTCATCTTTGGACAATGAGTAGAAACATTATGATTCCCCAATTTGGGGATCCAGCAAAGGGACTGAGAATCCCCAGGGAATTTGATCCAAGCTAGGTAGGTTTCAACATTAAGGGAACCCAGAATTCCCAGATGTACAAGGTGGATTTAGAAAAGGCAGAGGAACCAGAGTTAAAATGGCAACATCTGTTGAATCACAGAAAAAGGAAGAGAATTCCAGAAGAACATCTACTTCTGCTTCATTGTCTACACTAAAAGTCTTTGACTGTGAGGATCACAACACATTGTGGAAAATTCTTCAAGAGATGGAAATACCAGACCACCTTAACTGCCTCCTGTAAAACTGTTATGCAGGTCAAGAAGCAACAGTTAGAACCAGACATGGAACAATGGACTGCTGGTTCAATTTTTGGAAAGAAGTACATCGAGGTTGTTTATTGTCACCTGCTTATTTAACTTATATGCAGAGTACATCACGTGAAATGCCAGGCTGGATGAAGTACAAGCTGCAATGAAGATTGCAAGGAAAAATATCAGTAATCTCAGATATGCAGATGATACCACCTTTATGGCAGAAAGCAAAGAGGAACTAAAGAGCCTCTTGATGAAAGAGGAGAGTGAAAAAACTGGCATGAAATGCAACCTTTGAAAAGCTAAGCTCATGGAATCCGGTCTATCATTTCATGGCAAATAGATGGGGAAACAATGGAAACAATGAGAGACTTTATTTTGGGGGGCTCCAAAATCACTGCAGCGCGGGTGGCTGTGACAGTGCACAAGCGCGGGCAGCTGCAATGGTGCACAAAAGCAGCTGAGAGGAGCTACCCCATATCCGAGGTCAGGGGCAGAAGCCGGGAGGACCCCATGCCAAGAGGAGCTACCCCACGTCTGAGGTCAGGGGCGGCGGATGAGAGTGCCAGGCTGCGACAGTGCAGGAGCAGCCACCCCACTTCCGAGGTCAGGGTGGCAGCCGAGAAGAGCTACCCCTCCCCGAGGTCAGGGGCGGCGGCCGGGAGGAGCTACCCAACGTCCAAGGAGCAGTGGCTATGCGGGCACAAGAGGGCCTAGAGGAGTTATTCCATGTTCAAGGTCAGGAGGGGTGGCGGTGAGGAGATACCCCTCATCCAAGGTAAGGAGCAGCAACTGCACTTTGCTGGAGCAGCCGTGAAGAAATACCCCATGACCAAGGTAAGAGAAACCCAAGTAAGATGGTGGGTGTTGCAAGAGGGCATCAGAGGGCAGACGCACTGAAAGCATATTCACAGATAACTAGTCAATCTAATCACACTAGGACCACAGCCTTGTCTGACTCAATGAAACTAAGCCATGCCCTGTGGGGCCACCCAAGATGGATGGGTCATGCAGAGAGTTCTGACAAAACTGGAGAAGGAAATGGCAAACCACTTCATTATTCTTGCCTTGAGAACCCCATGAAGAGTATGAAAAGGCAAAAAGATAGGACACTGAAAGATGAACTCCCCAGGTCCATAGGTGCCCAATATACTACTGGAGATCAGTGGAGAAATAACTCCAGAAAGAATGAAGGGATGGAGCCAAAGCAAAAACAATACCCAGCTGTGGATATGACTGGTGATAGAAGCAAGGTCTGATGCTGTAAAGAGCAATACTGCATAGGAACCTGGAATGTGAGGTCCATGAATCAAGGCAAATTGGAAGTGGTCAAGGCAAATTGGAAGTGGTCCAACAGGAGATGGCAAGAGTGAATGTTGACATTCTAGGAATAAGCTAACTAAAATGGACTGGAATGGGTGAATTTAACTTAAATGACCATTATATCTACTACTGTGGGCAGGAATCCCTTAGAAGAAATGGAGTAGCCATCATGATCAACAAGAGAGTCTGAAATGCAGTACTTGGATGCAATCTCAAAAATGACAGAATGATCTCTGTTCATTTCCAAGGCAAACCATTCAATATCACAGTAATCCAAGTCTATGCCCCAACCAATAACACTGAAGAAGCTGAAGTTGAACAGTTCTATGAAGACCTACAAGACCCTTTAGAACTAACACCCAAAAAACATGTCTTTTTCATTATCAGGGACTGGAATGCAAAAATAGGAAGTCAAGAAACCCCGGGAGTAACAGGCAAATTTGGCCTTGGAATACGGAATGAAGCAGGGCATAGGCTAATAGCGTTTTGCCAAGAGAACGCACTGGTCATAGCAAACACCCTCTTCCAACAACAAGTGAAGACTCTACACATGGACATCACCAGATGGTCAACACTGAAATCAGATTGATTATATTCTTTGCAGGCAAAGATGGAGAAGCTCTATACAGTCAGCAAAAATGAGACCGGGAGCTGACTGTGGCTCAGATCATGAGCTCCTAATTGACAAATTCAGACTTAAATTGAAGAAAGTAGGGAAAACCACTAGACCATTCAAGTATAACCCAAATCAAATCCCTTATGATTATGCAGTGGAAGTGAGAAATAGATTTAAGGGACTAGATCTGATAAATAGAGTGCCTGATGAACTACTGACTATGCCAAAGCCTTTGACTGTGTGGATCACAATAAACTGTGGAAAATTCAGA
>NW_011494944.1:1795975-1801452 GCF_000754665.1 Bison bison bison | reverse complement strand
AGTCCCTTGGACTGCAAGGAAATCCAACCAGTCCATTCTGAAGGAGATCAGCCCTGGGATTTCTTCGGAGGGAATGATGCTGAAGCTGAAACTCTAGTACTTTGGCCACTTCATGCAAAGAGCTGACTCATTGGAAAAGACTATGATGCAGGGAGGGATTGAGGGCAGGAGGAGAAGGGGTCACCAGAGGATGAGATGGCTGGATGGCATCACTGACTCGATGGACTTGAGTCTGAGTGAACTCCGGAAGTTGGTGATGGACAGGGAGGCCTGGTGTGCTGCGATTCATGGGGTCGCAAAGAGTTGGACAGGACTGAGCGACTGAACTGATGAACTATGGACTGAGGTTCATGAGATTGTACAGGAGACTGGGATCAAGACCATCCCCATGGAAAAGAAATGCAAAAAAGCGAAATGGCTGAGGAGTTCTGAGGAGGCCTTACAAATAGCTGTGAAAAGAAGAGAAGCGAAAAGCATAGGAGAAAAGGAAAGATATAAGCATCTGAATGCAGAGTTCCAAAGAACAGCAAGAAGAGGTAAGAAAGCCTTCCTCAGTGATCAATATAAAGAAATAGAGGAAAACAACAAAATGGGAAAGACGAGAGATTTCTTCAAAAAAATTAGAGATACCAAGGGAACATTTCATTCAAAGATGGGCTCGATAAAGGACAGAAAAGGTATGGACCTAACAGAAGCAGAAGATATTAAGAAGAGGTGACAAGAATACACAGAAGAACTGTACAAAAAAGATCTTCATGACCCAGATAATCACAATGGTGTAATCACTGACCTAGAGCCAGACATCCTGGAATGTGAAGTCAAGTGGGCCTTAGAAAACATCTCTACGAACAAAGCTAGTGGAGATGATGGCATTTCAGTTGAGCTATTTCAAATCCTAAAAGATGATGCTGTGAAAGTGCTGCACTCAATATGCCAGCAAATTTGGAAAACACAGCAGTGGCCACGGGACTGGAAAAGGTCAGTTTTCATTCCAATCCCAAAGAAAGGCAATGCAAAGAATGCTCAAACTACCACACAATTGCACTCATCTCACAAGCTACGAAAGTAATGCCCAAAATTCTCCAAGCCAGGCTTCAACAGTACATAAACAATGAACTTCTAAGTGTTCAAGCTGGTTTTAGAAAAGACAGAGGAACCAGAGATCCAATTGCCACCATCTGTTGGATCATCAAAAAAGCAAGAGAGTTCCAGAAAATCATCTACTTCTCTTTTATTGACTATGTCAAAGCCTTTGTCTGTGTGAATCACAACAAACTGGAAAATTCTTCAAGAGATGGGAACACTAGACCATCTTACCTGCCTCCTGAAAAATCTATAGCAGATCAAGAAGTAACAGCTAGAACTGGACCTGGAAAAACAAACTGGTTCCAATAGGGAAAGGAGTATGTCAAAGCTGTAAATTGTCTCCCTGCTTATTTAACTTATATGCAGAGTACATCATGAGAAATGCCAGGCTGGATGATGCACAAGCTGGAATGAAGATTGCCTGGAGAAATATCAATTACCTCGGATATGCAGATGACACCACCCTTATGGCAGAAAGTGCAGAACTAAAGTGCCTCTTGACGAAAGTGAAAGAAGAAGGTTAAAAAGTTGGCTTAAAACTCAACATTCAGAAAACTAGGATCACGACATCTGGTCCCATCACGTCATGGCAAGCACTGGAAACAGTGAGAGACTATCATTTTAGGCCCCAAAATAACTGCAGATGGTGACTGCAGCCATGAAATTAAAAGATGTCTGATCTTTGCAAGAAAAGCTATGATCAACCTAGACAGCATATAAAAAGCACAGAAATTATTTTGCCAAACAAGGTCCATCTAGACAAAGCTACGTTTTTTCCATTAGTCATGTACGGATGTGAGTGCTAGACTATAAAGAAAGTGAGCACTGAAGAATTGATGCTTTTGAATTGTGGTGTAGGAGAAGACTCTTGAGAGTCCCTTTGATTGCAAGGAGATTCAACCAGTCCATCCTAAAGGAAATCAGTCCTGAATATTCACTAGAAGGACTGATGCTGAAGCTGAAACTCCAATACTTTGGCCACCTGATGGGAAAAACTGACTCATTGGAAAAGACCCTGATACTGGGAAAGATTGAAGGCTGGAGGAGAAGGGGACGACAGAGGATGAGATAGTTCTAAGGCATCACCAACTCTACGGACATGAGTTTGAGTAAGCTCCAGGAGTTGGTGATGGGCAGGGAAGCCTGGTGTGCTGCAGTGAATGGGGTCACAAAGAGTCATACAAGACTGAGCCACTGAACTGAACTGGACTGCAAGTAGATTAAACCAGTTATTCTTAAAGATAATCAACCATAAAATTTATTGGAAGACTGATGCTGAAGCTGAAGTTCCAATACTTTGGCTATCTGATGCGAAGAACTGACTCATTGGAAAAAAGCTTGATGCCAGAAAGATTGAAGGCATGAGGAGAATGGGACTACAGAGGACAAGATTGTTGGATGGCATCATTGACTGAATATGCATGAGTTTGCCAAGCTGCAGGAAATGGTGCTGGACAGGGAAGCCTGGCAAGCTGCAGTCCATGGGGTCACAAAGAGTCGGATATGACTAGGCGGCTGAACAACAGCAGTAAACATTATATTTCCCCACGTAGACATGTTATAGTAAACCAGAGAAACAAGTAGAAGCTCTCAAAGAGATTTGGGCAGGAAATCACTAAGAAGATATAATTGAAGGCATCCAAGTCTAACAATCTAAAATTTGTTACATTTGGATATAGGATATATTTCAATAAATAATGACTAGATTGCTGAATGAATGAAAATATAAGAAATAAAATGTTTTCACTGTTATTTGGAGTAATAATAACTACTCATTTAGCCAAAAAATATATAAAGACCTTAAAGTGCTTTAAATTATTTCTCAGTTGTAGTGACCAGCTTTCCCAGTTTTCACAGGACTGTCCTGATGTTAGCCCTGAAAACCCTACATTCCAGGAAGAAAGCGTCTCAGTAGGACATAATGAAACACTTGGTCACCTTATCAAGCAATTACTATTATGGCTCTTATTTAATAATTAGATTGAGGTGATACAGGGAGATTAAGTAATTTGTCTAATATCCCAGAACTAATGAATGACAGAGGCAAGTATTGAACTTCCTTACTCAAATTCCCATGTTCCTAACCATGATACTATGTCATCTATCAAGACTTTTTTTTTTTTCCTTCTCATTTGTTTATTTTCACAACATGAAAGTGAGGACACAGAAACAATATTTAAGAACATTGTGTATGAAGTATGTGTAGGTATATTTGTTTTAAATACATATTTTTGATAGCACATGGCTGAAGCAGAGTGCTTTCAGTATTTGCATAAAATATCATTGTCTATTCTATTGTTTACAATTTGTGCCCTCAGGTTTATGGAAGCCTTTTGTTTATTGTAATTAGTCATAAACTCATGAATTTAGTTCATTAGTTCCTTTTATGACTTTTCCATTTAGTCTGTTTTATAAGCTTCTTTCTTCTTCCTTTCTTTCAATTTTTAAAATCAGGATTGCCTGTGAAAAGATGTCTTAAAAATTAGGTGTATATAATTCATATTTACATAAACCATCATCTTCAATTAGAAATTTTGACATGATCAACAAGATGTTTATGTTCCAATCCAGTAACATTTTAGTTAACTCATTTGAGGTTCTTGGCAATATTTAAATCTCTCTTCATCCTTCTAGTGTTACACTGAACTGGTCTCCAGTCAGGTGAATGACAAATGTTTAGACCTGAATATTAAGTAGAAAGTTAAAAATATATATATATATCCCCCAGGGAAAGCAATATTGTTTTAGTTTTGTGATAATTTAATAAAGAACATTACATAATTCCAACTGCTTGTTCTAAACTATTATGGAAATTCAAAGCTTCTTGAACAAAATTAAAAAAAAAAACAAACACAAAATCCAATTCCTAGCAAGACTCATTTGTGAAATAACAAAGCTTCACAATACACTTCGTGAGTTTATATTTCTTGCTTTGAAGTTCCAATTTATTTTCATTTTCCTTGCATTTTAAATGCTATTGAACATGATTTGGAAATACACTGTACTGAATGTATGTTCAACGTGGATGACTATTTGTGAATGTGTTGCTTAATCAATAACATCGATCATTCTGTTTGTAAAAGTGCTAATTCATTGCACAAAAACATTATCAACAAACAGGTGTAATTTGTCTTCAAGAACAGTAATGAAACAATGATAACAGGATTCATAGAAATACCTTATTTCACTCACTGTGTGGATAGATATAACTATGCCAAGGAAAGTTTTTTTCAGTCTTAGAACTGAAAGTCATTTCACAAAGAAAAAAGCCAGGCATACTGACTACTATGTATAAGCAACTATTTTTAGTCTAATGGTTCAATAGAAAGTAAATGATGTAAAAATAGAAATTGGAGATTATCATGGCCTTTTAAATAATTACTAATTTTACATACACAGGGTCGTAGACCTAATTAAAAGATGATAGATTAGATAATAGATTTTCTGGTTTCCTGTCCTGTGCTTTTTCATCACAGTAATACTAATGATTTACATGTGTCAGGGATTTTTTTTTTTTCATTTAAAAAAAGAGTAGCTGTAATATGTATATTGATCTTTCTAATATATTTATTAGAGACAAACGACAAGTCTTAGATCAGATAGCTGAGGAGGCTGACCTAAAATCACATGACACATTTAGCAGTAAAGCTGAAAATAAAACTGATACCTTTTAACAACCTTACATAAGAGCTGGAATTGAGTGATCTACAATAATCCAGATATCATGAATGGTTTTCTTTGTCTCCTGCAAAGTAGAGCTTTGATACATTCTGCCTACTAGTATAGGAAAATATGATATAAATCTAGGGACTACACATTCCATATAAAAATATGAAAACTTGTCCTGGATCAATGAATTCCTGCTGTGACTTTCTTTTTTTTTTTTTTTATTTTATTTTTAAACTTTACATAATTATATTAGTTTTGCCAAATATCAAAATGAATCCACCACAGGTATACATGTGTTCCCCATCCTGAACCCTCCTCCCTCCTCCCTCCCCATACCCTCCCTCTGGGAAGTCCCAGTGCACTAGCCCCAAGCATCCAGTATCGTGCATTGAACCTGGACTGGCATCTTGTTTCATACATGATATTTTACATGTTTCAATGCCATTCTCCCAAATAATCCCACCCTCTCCCTCTCCCACAGAGTCCATAAGACTGTTCTATACATCAGTGTCTCTTTTGCTGTCTCGTACACAGGGTTATTGTTACCATCTTTCTAAATTCCATATATATGCGTTAGTATACTGTATTTATGTTTTTCCTTCTGGCTTACTTCACTCTGTATAATAGGCTCCAGTTTCATCCACCTCATTACAACTGATTCAAATGTATTCTTTTTAATGGCTGAGTAATACTCCATTGTGTATATGTACCACAGCTTTCTT
>NW_011494944.1:1793121-1795851 GCF_000754665.1 Bison bison bison | reverse complement strand
ACTAGTTTGCATTCCCACCAACAGTGTAAGAGGGTTCCCTTTTCTCCACACCCTCTCCAGCATTTATTATTTGTAGACTTTTGGATCGCAGCCATTCTGACTGGGGTGAGATGGTACCTCATAGTGGTTTTGATTTGCATGTCTCTGATAATGAGTGATGTTGACATCTTTTCATGTGTTTGTTAGCCATCTGTATGTCTTCTTTGGAGAAATGTCTATTTAGTTCTTTGGCCCATTTTTTGATTGGGTCATTTATTTTTCTGGAGTTGAGCTGTAGGAGTTGCTTGTATATTTTTGAGATGAGTTGTTTGTCAGTTGCTTCATTTGCTATTATTTTCTCCCATTCTGAAGGCTGTCTTTTCACCTTGCTAATAGTTTCCTTTGATGTGCAGAAGCTTTTAAAGTTAATTAGGTCCCATTTGTTTATTTTTGCTTTTATTTCCAATATTCTGGGAGGTGGGTCATAGAGGATCCTGCTGTGATGTATGTCAGAGAGTGTTTTGCCTATGTTCTCCTCTAGGAGTTTTATAGTTTCTGATCTTACGTTTAGATCTTTAATCCATTTTGAGTTTATTTTTGTGTATGGTGTTAGAAAGTGTTCTAGTTTCATTCTTTTACAAGTGGTTTTCTAAGGCAAATCAACACTGTTTTAAAAGGTTATCTGTCCAATCTAAGAACCAGAAGACTATCATGGAAAATGGCCCCCACTGCACATCCAGAAAATATTGTAACTACATAAAGAAATAAATTAACAATTGGGAGGAATTTATTTCTGAGAACTGGAAATAAAGTAGTTGGTCAGTCAATTGATAGAGACAGAGCTAGATATGTTTGTGTGAATGTCTATGTCTCAAAGGGAACAAAGGAACACTAGAATAATAAAACAATTCAAAGGAATAGATAAGAGAGCCAAGGAAAAAACTTGATGAATTCCAAGTACTAAGGTATCGTGTGAGTGCTATTGAGCAATATCCAACTCTGTGCAACCCCATGGGCTGGAGCCACCAGATTTCTCCATCCACGGAAATATTCAGGCAAGAATACTTGAATGGGTTGCCATCACCCACTCCAGGGGATCTTCTGACTCAGATCAAACCTGCATCTCTTGTGTCTCCTGCAATGTCAGGCAGATTTTTTACCACTGTACCACCGGGGAAGCCAATTACGATAGTGTGGAAGACTAATTTTTATCAGCGACAGAGAAGGAAAACCAGTACCACCTGGTGTTATAGAAACCACTTATAAGACAGTATTTAAAGAGGTAAGTGTGATCAATTCTGTCAAATTCTGTTAAAGAGTTTCAGTAAGGAGTCAGAGGAATGTCGCATGTATTTGACAATATGGACACAACTGGGAAAATGACACTGACACCCGATTTGAAGAATAAAGCAGTGGTTAAAAAGTGGTAATAGGCAATAAACACAACACATTTGAAAAGTTTTGCTGTGAAGAAAAAAAGAAAAAGAAGCTGGAGCTTTCAAAATGCCAGGTATAAGAACATGCTTCAAAGTAGCTGGGAATGATCCAGTAAAGAGAGATCAGTAACCCAGAAATGAGACAATCTACATTAAAAATATGTTGACTTTTATAAATGAATATGATGAATTTTACTTTAATGTCATGAAAATATCAACCATCGCTCATCAAAAAAAAGTTAATCAAAACTTACAACTTATAGCAATAACTGAAAAATGTTTCTTATTTATAAGTCTTCTGAAAATAGCATTTTCCAAACACTTCTGTCTAAAGTCTGTCTACTTGTATATGACTTTGCTGTTATTTAAATTCACATTCACTTGAAAGGAGCAAATTTGTAAATATAAATGTCAAAAATACGGTATCAAATTTCAAAGAATCCTCAGATTTTGAGTTTTTTCAAAATTGAAAACTACATAGCTTAAAAAAACCTTTTATCTTTATTCATAGGAATATTTTATTACCTCAACCTGCTTCACGCGATCCTTTGTTATTTTTAATTAAGTGGAAATATGCACAACAAATTTCAGTTTTTCAAAGACAAACCTATAAAAGCAAGTATGTGTCTTTAAATTGTGAGTTTGGGGCATTAACTTCAGATGTCAAAAATAGCATTCCGGAATCTACAAAGCAGTTGTCTGATACAAAGATATGGCAAGAATACACAAAAGAACTGTACAAAAAAGATCTTCACCCCAGATAATCACAATGGTGTGATCACTGACCTAGAGCCAGACATCCTGGAATGTGAAGTGAAATGGGCCTTAGAAAGCATCACTACGAACAAAGCTAGTGGAGGTGATGGAATTACAGTTGAGCTATTCCAAATCCTGAAAGATGATGCTGTGAAAGTGCTGCCTTCAATATGCAAGCAAATTTGGAAAACTCAGCAGTGACCACAGGACTGGAAAATGTCAGTTTTCATTCCAATCCCAAAGAAAGGCAATGCCAAAGAATGCTCAAACTACTGCACAATTGCACTCATCTCACATGCTAGTAAAGTAACGCTCAAAATTCTCCAAGCCAGGCTTCAGCAGTATGTCAACCATGAAATTCCTGATGTTCAAGCTGGTTTTAGAAAAGGCAGAGGAACCAGAGATCAAATTGCCAACATCCGCTGGATCATAGGAAAAGCGAGTCCCAGAAAAAACATCTATTTCTGCTTTATTGACTGTGCCAAAGCCTTTGACTGTGTGGATTACAATAAACTGTGGAAAATTCTGAAAGAGATGGGAATACCAGACCACCTGATCT
>NW_011494944.1:1784224-1793021 GCF_000754665.1 Bison bison bison | reverse complement strand
AAGTGGAGAGTTAAAAAGTTGGCTTAAAGCTCAACATTCAGAAAACAAAGATCATGGTATCTGGTCCCACCACTTCATGGGAAATAGATGGGGAAACAGTGGAAACAGTGTCAGAATTTATTTTTCTAGGCTCCAAAATCACCACAGATGGTGACTGCAGCCATGAAATTAAAAGACGCTTACTCCTTGGAAGGAAAGTTATGACCAACCTAGATAGCATATTCAAAAGCAGAGATATTACTTTGCCAACAAAGGTCTGTCTAGTCAAGGCTATGGTTTTTCCTGTGGTCATGTATGGATGTGAGAGTTGGACTGTGAAGAAGGCTGAGCACCGAAGAATTGATGCTTTTGAACTGTGGTGTTGGAGAAGACTCTTGAGAGTCCCTTGGACTGCAAGGAAATCCAACCAGTCCATTCTGAAGGAGATCAGCCCTGGGATTTCTTTGGAAAGAATAATGCTAAAGCTGAAACTCCAGTACTTTGGCCACCTCATGCGAAGTGTTGACTCATTGGAAAAGACTCTGATGCTGGGAGGGATTGGGGGCATGAGGAGAAGGGGACGACAGAGGATGAGATGGCTGGATGGCATCACTGACTCGATGGACGTGAGTCTGAGTGATCTCCGGGAGTTGGTGATGGATAGGGAGGCCTGGTGTGCTGCGATTCATGGGGTCTCAAAGAGTCGGACACAACTGAGCGACTGATCTGATCTGATCTGATACAAAGAATCCTTAAAAAAATGACTTCTTTCTATAAGATAAAATATTAGAAAAATTATACAGAAAATATAAATCATAAATATTCTTCATAGTTTGGCAGAAAGCAAAGAAGAACTAAAGAGTCTCTAGATAGGTTGAAAGAGGAGAGTAAAAAAACTGGCTTAAATCTTAACATTCAAAAAACTAAGGTCATGACATTCAGTCCTATCATTTTGTGGCAAATAGATGGGGAACAAATGGAAACAGTGACAGATTTTCTTGGGCTCCAAAATCACTGTAAACTGTGATGGAAGTCATGAAATTCAAAGATACTTGCTCTTTGGAAAAAAAGTGATGACGAACCTCGACAGTGTATTAAAAAGCAGAGACATCACGTTGCAGACAAAAGTCTGTATAGTCAGTTACGGTTTTTCCAGTTGTCATGTATGGATGGATATCAGAGTTGGACCATAAAGACTGAATGCCAAAGAACTGATGCTCTTGAATTGTCATCCTGGAGAAGACTCTTGAGACTCCTTTGGACTGAAAGGGAACAAACCAGTCAATCCAAAAGGAAATCAACCCTGAACATTCACTGGATGGTTTGATGCTGAACCTGAAGCTCCAATATTTTGGTCCCCTGATGCACAGAGCCAGCTCATTGGAAAAGACTCTAATGTTGGGAAAGATTGAAGGCAAGAGAAGAAGGGGGCAATAGAGGAGGAAACGGTTGAATGCCATCATCTACTCAACGGACATGAGTCTGAGCAAACTCCAGAGAGAGTGAAGGAAAGGGAAGCCTGGTGTGCTGCAGTCCATGAGGTCACAAAAATCAGACATGACTTGGCAACTGAACAACAACAAATTCTTCATAGTTTATGAATACTGCAAACTTAGCAGAGATCTCTCTGAGTCCTTACAAATGTACTCATTTCCAGAGTTTAAGATGGTAAAAAATAGAATTTATATGAGCCCAAGTATTATTACAAGTGATAATCCTCACAAACCTGCAAGCATACATAAGGTTTTCTTTGGGGATGATAGCCATTATCACTTTAAATAAATTTATAATAGTTTTATATTTAGTAATCATTTTTTAAAGAGGAAAAAACAAGCTATAATCACTTCTAAACTTCGATGTTTTTCCTTCTTATACTGTATTTTTCATTTCATTTTTTGGATTCAATTTCTATGGATAATATGTGATGACTGGTATTGCAGTGTGTTGCACTATAAATTATTTAATAATCATTTAGAAATAAAAGTAATTATATAAATTATATTCAAGCTCAAGTCTTTTTTCTAAAAAGAACACTTTAATGTTGAGTAGGCCTTTTCTGTTGCACATCTGAAGATAAAAGTGGAGGTGATTAGAGTTCTTTAGGTTCTGTTGTTATGGAATATTGTGGGAAAGAGGTTTAGGAATTATCTTAATACTGTAAAAGATGGAACCTTTGTGAATATCTTAGATATTTTTGACCTGGTATATTGCACAAATCCCATGGTTTAGGAGGGGCCATGTGGCCCATAAAAATCTACTAATACTCTGCTAGCTAAATGATGTCACTCTTAATTTCCATTATCACTCTATACTAGGAACATCAATTTTGAAGTTGGAGAATGAAAATAGATTTAGGTTTTTAATAACAAAATGAAGCAGTATTTTTATATCAGGATGGGTGGTGAAATTTAAATTTGTTGACCCCCATAATGAACATATTTGTATTTCCACACTATATAACTTTTTGAATCAGAGAAATACTGGAATTTTCAGAATTGATAACAGGTCAATGAAGAAGACAGTATGGAAAGCACTTTTCAGATTCATCAATAATAATGAGCAGAACTGCTTGTTAAAACTGTTTCTACCTCACACTATCCCAAATGGCCCATTACCATATGACCACCAATCTCTGATTCTATTTTTAGAGAAATTCTCTCCCATAATATATTATCACATTTTCAAAATCAGTCAATTAATTTAACTCAGGATGACAGTGACCCGTGAACTTCCAGATGTTCAAGCTGGTTTTAAAAAAGGAGAAGAACCAGAGATCAAATTGCCAACATCTGGTAGATCATCAAAAAAACAAGAGAGTTCCAGGAAAACATCTATTTCTGCTTTATTGACTATGCCAAAGCCTTTGACTGTGTGGATCACAATAAACTGTGGAAAATTCTGAAAGAGATGGGAATACCAGACTACCTGACCTGCCTCTTGAGAAACCTATATGCAGGTCAGGAAGCAACAGTTAGAACTGGACATGGAACAACAGACTGGTTCCAAATAGGAAAAGGAGTATGTCAAGGCTGTGTATTTAACTTTTATGCAGAGTACATCATGAGAAACGCTGGGCTGGAAGAATCACAAGCTGGAATCAAGATGGCCAGGAGAAATATCAATAACCCAGATATGCAGATGATACCATCCTTATGGCAGAAAGTGAAGAGGAACTAGAAAGCCTCTTGATGAAAGTGAAGGAGGAAAGTAAAAATGTTGGCTTAAAGCTCAACATTCAGAAAACGAAGATCATGGCATCTGGTCCCATCACTTCATGGGAAATAGATGGGGAAACAGTGGAAACAGTGGCTGACTTTATTTTTTGGGGCTCCAAAATCACTGCAGATGGTGACTGCAGCCATAAAATTAAAAGACGCTTACTCCTTGGAAGGAAAGTTATGACCAACCTAGATAGCATATTCAAAAGCAGAGACATTACTTTGCCAACAAAGGTCCATCTAGTCAAGGTTATGGTTTTTCCAGTGGTCATGTATGGATGTGAGAGTTGGACTGTGAAGAAAGTTGAGCGCCAAAGAATTGATGCTTTTGAACTGTGGTGTTAAAGAAGACTCTTGAGAGTCCCTTGGACTGCAAGGATATCCAATCAGTCCATTCTAAAGGAGATCAGTCCTGGGTGTTCATTGGAAGGACTGATGCTGAAGCTGAAACTCCAATACTTTGGCCACCTCATGCAAAGAGTTGTCTCGTTAGAAAAGACTCTGATGCTGGGAGAGATTGAGGGCAGGTGGAGAAGGGGACGACAGAGGATGAGATGGCTGGATGGCATCACTGACTCTATGGACATGAGTCTGAGTGAACTCCGGAAGTTGGTGATGGACAGGGAGGCTTGGCATGCTGAGATTCATAGGGTCGCAAAGAGTTGGACACGACTGAGCAGCTGAACTGAACTGAACTGAACTGAAGATAAATCTGAATTATTTTAGCAGAAGGTAAAAATTCTAGTAACTTTTGAATCCTCAGATTTGTGTTTATTAAGTAATTTATTCTAAGATCCATTTAGTATATACTTGGGTACACATCTCTTATTGATTGATCCCTAGATTCAAGCCATTTCCTGAGAGGCTTATCTCTAATTAGTTCATAGATTTATTCTTTTCCAGTTGTCCAGCTCCTCCAGTTTCATTTTAATTCTCTAAACTGGCTCCTAATTTTTTTCTCTTTTCTCTTTATCCTCAATTCTTCACTTATTTCGTTCATTGCTAACACTCAATGTCATCAATGCTGACTTAATTATCTTTCCTATTAAGTAACCATTAACAGTTCTAAAGCTGTGTCTTATGTGATAAGTCAACAAGGAAACAAATTCCAATTCAATTAGAAACAAAGAGTAAGATTTTTACCACAACTTTAAAATCTAGTTTTACTAGAAGCCAGATTTTTTTTTTGTCATGCATAATAAAAAATGAAAACTACAGTATAACTTTTGTTCTTATTGTATTTTATTATTTTCCTCATCCAAAATTGTTTATTTATCAGCATCTGTTTTAACTTAGTGGGTTACGCACTGAATTTAGACTCTAAATGAGCTGTTTAATGTCAGAAAACTGTCATATACATCAATGAGATCAAATTCTGACACTTGGCAGTAAAAACTTTGGCAAAGAATTTTTGAAAAGGAAAAGCTGAGAAAGATTAAGAATCTTTTTTTTTTTTTTAATCATAAGAAATTCACTGGGTATAATACAGCTAAACTTCCCTAGATATAATTTTAAGTCATCCAAATAAACCCATTAAGACGCATGTTAATTCAAAGAAGCTAAATTAACCAAATCCTCAGAAATAGCATATTTCATACTAGGACAACTTTGGTTTCTGAGGTATTGTAATGCACAGAGCCCATCAAACTGATAAACTAATCTTGTCAATCCCCTGGAGAATGAAATGGCAACACACTGAAGTGTTCTTCCTCAGGAAATCCCAAGGACAGAGGAACCTGGAGGGCTACCTGGAGGGCTACAGTCCGTGGAGTTGCAAGAGTTGGACACTGCCACCACCACCATAATCTTGTCAGAATGTTTTACACAGTTATTATAAATAGGCAGTGGTCAGCAAAATCCTTGCCTAAAATGCACACAGTAAATATTCTAGGTTTTCTGGCCACATGATATCTCTATTACATATTATTTTTCTTGTTTGCTTTATAACCTTTAACATTTAAAGCTGGTTTTTAGCTAGAATGCTGTATAAAAGTGAGCCACAGGATGGATATGACACATAATTCATATTTTACTGGTCCTTGTTCAGAAGGAAGTTGAAAAATCCTACAAGGAAGCAACTACACAAATTTAAAATATCGGATGTTGTAAGACAACGAGGCTGCTTTCTTCAAAAAGTAAATGGCAAGGGACTAAAGAGATAAAACTATATGTCATATATGAATCCTGTCTGTATAAATGAGATTAGACTGCACTTGATTATTAAAAAAAAAAAAAAAAAAACTTTAAAAGACACTTTAGAATACTTTGCTGATTCTAAGGTAAGCATTCCCCATTTAAAAAATATTCATATTTGAAGTTTAACTACTTTCCAATATTCCTTAAGATTAGCAAAACAGTATATTATCTGAAGTAATATTTGCTATAGATTTGAAAGTCTAAAAGCCTGCATATTTTAAATAACTGTAAATTTCTTACAGACTAAGCTTGTAAATCTGGAATACTTAGGTCAATATTCTACTTGATAAATCAGATAATTTAAACGTGGATATCATGCTGATATATTCTCAATCACATTGTAGATAAAGCTCTTAGAAACAACATTTAACCCTATGGGCACAAGTGAGTAATAGAATTAGTATCAGAACTACCAAAGAGGTAGAATCTATGGGCAGGATCTTCAGATGAGTACGACTGTTTCGTGTGAAGAGTCACAAGGATATACTGGTTCTATCTTCACTTCAGCTGTGTGTTAATGACCTGATATAGTTATGGGTCATTTGGATTTTTGTACAATCATCTGTATGTCTCTGTTCTCCCCCTATAGCCTAAAGGAAGGTCTAGATTGATATTTATGAAATGACATGAATCAATTATTGAATCAGTCCTGGTACCTGCAATATTGCTCTGTGACAGAGTAACTACCCCAAACCCACTGTAAACTTCCATTTGATATCAGACTTAGAGCATAATATCCCTAATAAAAAATACAAGAGTGGTGACCAAGGCATTTAGACCTCCAGTTAATCCCCCAGCGACTAAAACCAAGGAACCTTCAGTTATCTTGTCATCGTGCTTGTGATCAGTCAAGTAATTTCTGAAAAATTATACAAAGTTAGTTGGAATTAATGAACACTGAAATTACTAAATATCAACAGTTACAATGCTTGCTCATGCCCTGTCCTTAATATTAGTTAAAATTCTCTCATGATTCAAACTAATAGCAGAAAGGGAATCTTTGAAGAATGCCAACCTTCTTTCAGAGTCTCCTACTCTGAAAGAAAAATAATGAAGCCCTCCCAATGCCAAGAGAATTCTATACAACAAAGTGCTATATAAATCCATATAAGGCCACACAAGCAACAAAGCCTTCCTTCAATCTAAGATGAGAGTTTTCAAATTTCAAGTCATTCACCTAGCACTTTTTAATATGAAATAGAATTTAACAAAACATGCCTCATGTTGTTACAAAAATTGTCTTTTGAAATTTTGCTTTAATTATACACACAAACATGTGAGCTGGGTGGCAATGGCAATTTGTTATTACATCAGGGTACAGTCAGAAATGTTTGAAGTGTCTAATACTTGAAGGGATAACAGAATAATAGGACTAGGTCCTTTTTATACTTTTCTATCCTAAGAAAAATGGGTTGAGGGCTTATTAAACCCATCTAACAATTAAATTTGGGGTTACAAAATGTTCTTTTCCTCTCAACAGTTGTGAAGTTAAGGAAAGGCACAGAAATCATGTTCTCTTTCATTTGTCAGGACCATAAACAAAATTAATAATAATTATTACCCAAGTTGATTCCTCGTGTTATGTAATTTCTATATTAACAAACATTTTAGGTTGGACCACTTTTGTATTATTTACAAGGATTCTTATTATCCATGTATCATTTTTTCCAAGACTAGGAGATATATCTATGGTATTATGAAACTTGGAAAACTCTAGCTTAATCTTACTATCTAAAGTCATAGTAAGAAACAAAATTCTTGGTTAACAACTCAAGTTTCCTACTTTGTTTATAGCAAAAATGATTAATGGTCTTCTAATGGGTAAATCAATACTTTACTTAACTGTATTTTTCTCAGAATTACATACCTCTAGTTCATTAGCTCTTTTAAATAACAGCCTGCTTTGGAAAACTGCACAAGACTTTTTTTTTTTTTTTTTCTTTTAGAGTCTTAATAACTATTTTGTTCTTATATGTCTTAGTCTTTCTCTAAGTCTGCACGAGCAATGATAAAAATATAGGGTGGTAAGTATCTTCATATATTTTATGCAATGGTGTTGTTATCGCTCATTCATGTCTGACTCTTTTGAGACACTGTGGACTATAGCCTGCCAGGCTCTTCTGTCCATGGGATTTTCTAGGTAAGAATGCTGAGTGGGTAGGCATTCCTTTCTCCAGAGGATATTCTCTGACCCACGGATCAGAGCCACGTCTCCTGCATTACAGACAGTTTCTTTACCACTGACCCACTGGGGATGCCCCAAAATAAAATAAAAAAATTAGAAGACTTTCTGACTTTTCAAAACTTTACTATAGTAATAAGTTTAGGAATAGACCACTCAGTGATTATGGATCATGTACTATGGAATCTAAAAAAACTGTGTAATGACACACATACAAAAAAAAAACAACTCATAAAAAACTTATAAACTCATTAAAAAAAAAGAATACACTCATGAAGGCTGGCAGTATGCAAATAAACTAGAAGGCTAATGTTCATCCATTTAAGAACTATTCACAGAGTTCTAACTCTGTGATTGGCTTGGAAATCATGGGCTCATGGGAATCACCTTCTAGTGGGCAATTTAAACAATACAGAAGCCAATCGATAAATTATGAAGATAACTTCATTTAGAGTAAGTGCTACAAAGATAACAAACAGTGACTCCTGGTAGGAGGCATACTATAAATTTGGCTTCCAGTGGCAGCCTCACTGAGCAGGGGGTGTGTTAACTGAGTCACAGTTGAATAGCAAGGAGTCTACTGTGTCATTTCTTATTTTGGGGGGCTCCAAAATCACTGCAGATGGTGACTGCAGCCATGAAATTAAAAGATGTTTACTACTTGGAAGGAAAGTTATGACCAACATAGACAGCATATTAAAAAGCAGAGACATTACTTTGCCAACTAAGGTCCATCTAGTCAAGGCTATGGTTTTTCCAGTGGTCATGTATGGATGTGAGAGTTGCACTATGAAGAAAGTTGAGCACTGAAGAATTGATGCTTTTGAACTACTTGAGAGTCCATTGGACTTCAAGGAGATCCAACCAGTCCATCCTAAAGGAGATCAGTCCTGGGTGTTCATTGGAAGGACTGATGTTGAAGCTGAAACTCTAATCTTTTGGCCATCTGATGTGAAGAGCTGACTCATTTGAAAAGACCCTGATGCTGGGAAAGATTTAAGGCAAGAGGAGAAGGGGACGACAGAGGATGAGATGGTTGGATGGCATCACCGAATCAATGGACATGAGTTTGGGTAAATTCCGGGAGTTGGTGCTGGACAGGGAGGCCTAGCATGCTGCAGTCCATAGGGTCACAAAGAGTCAGGCACGATTGAGTGGCTGAACTGAACTGAACTGCTGTGTAATTCAGGTTGAGGGGAAAGCAGGTTTGCAGGCCTAATAC
>NW_011494944.1:1781029-1784124 GCF_000754665.1 Bison bison bison | reverse complement strand
CTGTGTAATTCAGGTTGAGGGGAAAGCAGGTTTGCAGGCCTAATACAGAAATATTGTTAGTGCAAATAAAAACAAAATGGGTAATCTTGCTGATGCATGGCAAATGGGAGGAAAAAGACTCATAATTATCCTATCAATATTATGTTACCAACCCATCTATTACTTTCTTTAAAATATTATCAGTGTAGTAAATAAAACTTAACTTTTAAAAAATTAACTGGAATTAAACGTGACCCCCTGTCCTCCATTTCACTAGGCTGATGAAAAATTCTGTCATTATGGAGGTGTTCAGTATATTTGGAGGGTCCCAGAGCTGGGTTTTCAAGTGTTTTCCACTGTGTTGCCCACTGTCCAAGCTGGCCTTGGCCCCTTGAGGTCAAGTGACTCAGTTCTTCAGCATGTACAGGGCATGAATATCTTTGCCTGGAAAACCTGTGCCCAGGTCACAAGCTCCCTAGATATTTTGTAGGTACCTGTTGACACTAGGCCTGGATGCCTTTAACTCTTTGGAATACAGCAAAATAGGCAGGTCTATATCACCATTCATCTGAAAGCATCAGATCTGCATCTCCTCCCTAGACTTCAGGGATAGTCCTTTCTTTTAGGTTATTCCTCAAAGAGCTTTCTTAGTTCTCCTCTTGTCCATAATAGAAGTCCATACAAAATAATCAACCTTCAAAAGAAACCAAAACAACAATACTAAAGGATATTTTTCCCTGAATAAATAATATGCAAAAAACCTACAAAAATTTGAGAGGGAATTAGAGGAAGGATACAGAATACAAATATATATATATATTCCTTGCCCCACCCCCACACACATACACAAACATGCATACACATACATTTTAGGGAATTAAAATATGACTAATTTGTGTGTGTGTGCTCAGTCGCTTAATTGTATCTGACTCTATGCAACCAACTGTAGCCCACCAGGCTTTTCTGTCCATGGGATTTTTCAGGCAACAATACTGGAATGGGTTGCTGTTTCCTTTTCCAGGAGATATTTCCAACTAGGGATTGAACCTGTGTCTCCTACATCTCCTGCATTGAAGGCAGATACTTTACCGCTGAGCCACCACAGAAGCACCATTTAGGATATAGGAATTCGGATATAGGATTTAGGATATAAGATATAGGAATACTAATTTAGGGTATAGGAAAAGATGCAAGAGCAGGCTTAGTGAAAAACTGTTCAATTTAGTGAGTAAGAAAATAGAGAAGAGATTGTTAAAAAGCAGAATTAAGAGCTCAGAACTGAAGAGATATTGTGTAGGGAATCAATGTTTCTATTTCTGAATTTGAGCTAGTGTATAATCTTAGAGTAAAACTACTTAAATTATGAAATCCAAATCTGGAAAAACTTTCTAAAGGTAAGTATACTTAAACATGCAGATTAGTTAAAAAGTAAAGCAATGAAATAATTGTCTTGATATATAGAAAAATAATATCTCTTTTTAACTATAATGATTTTGCCACTCTAAATCCTTGATATAAAAATTTACATAGAGAGACTTCGAAATTAATAAAATTAGAAATGAAAATGGAGAGATCACAACAGACAACACAAAAATACAAAGGATCATAAGAGACTACTATCAACAATTATATGCCAATAAAATGGACAACGTGGAAGAAATGGACAAATTCTTAGAAAAGTACAACTTTCCAAAACTGGACCAGGAAGAAATAGAAAATCTTAACAGACCCATCACAAGCATGGAAATTGAAATTGTAATCAAAAATCTTCCAGCAAACAAAAGCCCAGGTCCAGACGGCTTCACAGCTGAATTCTACCAAAATTTTAGAGAAGAGCTAACACCTATCCTACTCAAACTCTTCCAGAAAATTGCAGAGGAAGGTAAACTTCCAAACTCATTCTATGAGGCCACCATCACCCTAATACCAAAACCTGACAAAGATCCCACAAAAAAAGAAAACTATAGGCCAATATCACTGATGAACATAGATGCAAAAATCCTTAACAAAATTTTAGCAGTCAGAATCCAACAATGCATTAAAAAGATTGTACACCATGACCAAGTGGGCTTTATCCCAGGGATGCAAGGATTCTTCAATATCTGCAAATCAATCAATGTAATACACCACATTAACAAATTGAAAAATCAAAACCATATGATTATCTCAATAGATGCAGAGAATGCCTTTGACAAAATTCAACATCCATTTATGATAAAAACTCTGAAGAAAGCAGGAATAGAAGGAACATACCTCAACATCATAAAAGCTATATATGACAAACCCACAGCAAACATTATCCTCAATGGTGAAAAATTGAAAGCATTTCCTCTAAAGTCAGGAACAAGACAAGGGTGCCCACTCTCACCATTACTATTCAACATAGTTTTGGAAGTTTTGGCCACAGCAATCAGAGCAGAAACAGAAATACAAGGAATCCAAATTGGAAAAGAAGAAGTAAAACTCTCACTGTTTGCAGATGACATGATCCTCTACACAGAAAACCCTAAAGACTCCACCAGAAAATTACTAGAGCTAACAATGATTATAGTAAAGTTGCAGGATAGAAAATCAACACACAGAAATCCCTTGCATTCCTATACACTAATAATGAGAAAACAGAAAGAGAAATTAAGGAAACAATTCCATTCACCATTGCAATGGAAAGAATAAAATACTTAGGAATATATCTACCTAAAGAAACTAAAGACCTATATATAGAAAACTGTAAGACACTGGTGAAAGAAATCAAAGAGGACACTAATAGATGGAGAAATATACCATGTTCATGGATTGGAAGAATCAAAATAGTGAAAATGAGTATACTACCCAAAGCAATTTATGGATTCAATGCAATCCCTATCAAGCTACCAACGGTATTCTTCACAGAGCTAGAACAAATAATTTCACAATTTGTATGGAAATACAAAAAACCTCGAATAGCCAAAGCTATCTTGAGAAAGAAGAATGGAACTAGAGAAATCAACCTACCTGACTTCAGGCTCTACTACAAAGCCACAGTCATCAAGACAGTATGGTACTGGCACAAAGACAGAAATATAGATCAATGGAACAAAATAGAAAGCCCAGAGATAAATCCACGCACATATGGACCT
>NW_011494944.1:1774324-1779974 GCF_000754665.1 Bison bison bison | reverse complement strand
GTGGGATGATTTGGGAGAATGGCATTGAAATACGTATAATATCATATATGGAACGAGTCACCAGTCCAGGTTCGATGCACGATACTGGATGCTTGGGGCTGGTGCACTGGGAAGACCCAGAAGCATAGTATGGAGATGGAGGAGGGAGGAGGGTTCAGGATGGGGAACACATGTATACCTGTGGCAGATTCATTTCGATATTTGGCAAAACCAATACAATATTGTAAAGTTTAAAAATAAAATAAAATTTAAAAAAAAGAAAAAGAAAATGAAAAAAAGATTAAGATTCTAAAGAGTTTAAATAACACATGGTTTAAAATTGAAAAATTCCTTACAGTTTAAGATTTAATTAGAGCATTATTCTTTTGATTTCTCAATTATAACAAAACAAGCACAACACTTAGGAAAGTAATAAGATTTAGAGCTATCATAGTAAGATAGATCATGAACTCAAGAAGGGTGGATGGAGAAGGAGGAACGAACATAATCTGAAATAAAATGAAAAATGTCAGAGATCACAAAAATGGTACCAGTGTCGAATGGAGAATCATATTACAGATTAACTGAAAGAAGTGGCATAATTACAGTCTTAACCATTGTGTATGAAAAACACTAAAACAGATGTGGTACTCAAACGTAAGATGAGAAATCAATGTTGGAAACTTCCAGAACTTTCAAGCAACATTAAATATTTCAGTCTATAACTGACAACAGGAAAAGTCAATTAAAATTGCCTTTTAAAAAACTATTTCTCCCTTGACACAAAGTGTACTTTTGAAACTAGATTTGAAAACACCCATCTTCCTCTCATATTTTATGGTTATTTGGATTTGTATCTGTTACTCTTTTATCTAAAAAAAAAAAGTATATATATATATGTGTGTGTTAACTATTTTATCCTTTGCATTATTATTTATAGCTATAAGTTGTGCTTATTTTTGAAAAAGCTGTGAGTTCAAAAATTATATAGTCATATAATAACTCAGTTGCACATATTTGGGAATATCATATTATAATATACACTTTTTTTTCCCAAAAATATTCAAAATAAGGAAATGTGGTTATAACTGAATTTTTTAATTATAGAAGCCCTTTATTATGATAGAAAGTTGTTTTGCAAATTACTCTTGTCAAACTGCAATGTAGTCATCCAAGTATCTGTTAACATATATCTCTCCTCTATAGATGCAAATATTAAAAGATTCACTGGTTATTAGTGATTCAGATTCTTCACTCCAGTGTGCTTAGTAGCCTATTATACCAAATGGAATCACTTCTTGCCAAGATGACAATATTTAAAAGTACAAAAGAATTATAAAATACAAAGGCCATTGTCAACTTGTGCTTCACTCAATATTTGTTAGAGCCAAGAAAGTATTTCTTTCTGAAATTTTTTTTAATTCCTCTCAAATTTCTGTTTCTTTAAAGATTAATTCACTACTATCAGCTATTCAATTCAATTCAGTTGCTCAGTCAGATCCGAATCTTTTTGACCCCATGACGGCAGCACACGAGGCCTCCCCGTCCATCACCAACTCCTGGAGTTTACCCAAACTCATGTCTATTGAGTTGGTGGTGCCATCCAACCATCTCATCCTCTGTTGTCCCCTTCTCCTCCTGCCTTCAATCTTTCAAAGCACCAGGGTCTTTTCAAACGAATCAGCTCTTCACATCAAGTGGTCAAAGTATTGGAGTTTCAACTTCAGCAACAGTCCTTCCAATGAACACTCAGGACTGATCTCCTTTAGGATGGATTGGTTGAATCTCCTTGCAATCCAAGAGACTCAAGAGTCTTCTCCAACACCCCAGTTCAAAAGCATCAATTCTTTGGCGCTCAACTTTCTTCATAGTCCAACTCTCACATCCATACATGACTACTGGAAAAACCATAGCTTTGATGAGATGGACCTTTGTTGGCAAAGTAACATCTCTGCTTTTAAATATATTATCTATGTTGATCATAAGTTTCCTCCCAGGAGCAAGAGTCTTTTAATTTCATGGCTTCAATCACCATCTGTAGTGATTTTGGAGCCCAAGAAAATAGTCTGTCACTGTTTCCATTGTTTCGCCATCTATTTGCCATAAAGTGATGGGACCGGATGTCATGATTTCTGAATGTTGAGCTGTAAGCCAACTTTTTCACTCTCCTCTTTCACTTTCATCAAGAGGCTTTTTATTTCCTCTTCACTTTGTGCCATAAGGGTGTTGTCATCTGCATATCTGAGGTTATTGATATTTCTCCCAGCAATCTTGATTGCAGCTTGTGCTTCCTCCAACCCGGTGTTTCTCATGATGTACTCTGCATATAAGTTAAATAAGCAAGGTAACAATATACAGCCTTGATGTACTCCTTTTCCAATTTGGAAACAATCTGTTGTTCCATGTCCAGTTCTAACTGTTGCTTCCTGACCTGCATACAGATTTCTCACAAGGCAGTTCAGATGGTCTGGTATTCACTTCTCTTGAAGAATTTCCCACAGCTTGTTGTGATCCACAAAGTCAAAGGCTTTGGCATAGTCAATAAAGCAGATATAGACGTTTTTCTGGAATCTCTTGCTTTTTTCATGATCCAGCAGATGTTGGCAATTTGATCTCTGGTTCCTCTGCCTTTTCTAAAACCGGCTTGAACATCTGGAAGTTCACAGTTCACTTATTCTTGAAGCCTGGCTTGGAGAATTTTGAGCATTACTTTACTAGCATTTGAGATGAGTGCAATTGTGTGATAGTTTGAGCATTCCTTGGTAGTTTGAGCATTGCCTTTCTTAGGGGTTTGAATGAAAACTGACCTTTTCCAGTCCTGTGACCATTGCTGAGTTTTCCAAGTTAGTTAGCACATTGAGTGCAGCATTTTCACAGCATCATCTTTTAGGATTTGAAATAGCTCAACTGGAATTCCATCACCTCCACTACCTTTGTTTGTAGTGATGCTTTCTAAGGCCCACTTGACTTCACATTCCAGGATGTCTGGCTCTAGGTGAGTGATCACACCATTGTGATTATTTGGGTCTTGAAAATCTTTATCGTACAGTTCTTCTGTGTTCTCGCCACCTCTTAATATCTTTTGCTTCTGTTAGGTCCCTACGATTTCTGTCCTTTATTGTGCCCATCTTTGCATGAATTGTTCCCTTAGTATCTCTAATTTTCTTGAAGAGGTCTCTAGTCTTTCCCATTCTATTGTTTTCTTCTATTTCTTTACCCTAATCACTGAGGAAGGCTTCTTTATCTCTCCTTGTTATTCTTTGGAACTCTCCATTCAGATGGGTATATCTTTCCTTTTCTCCATTGCGTTTTGCTCCTCTTCTTTTCACAGCTAGTTGTAAGGCCTTCTCAGGCAGCCATTTAGCTTTTTTGATTTCTTTTTCTTGGGGATGGTCTTGATCCCTGTCTCCTGTACAATGTCATGAGCCTTTATCTGTAGTTCATCAGGCACTTTTTCTATCCGATCTAGTCCCTTAAACATATCAGCTATTAAATGTGGATATATCTCAGGCAACAGTGAAAGATCTCCTTGTCCCTTCTCTCTAGTCTCTCTCCCAAGAAAAAATTATTCACACTAGTAATATTTATACGGATATCTTTTTCAATATATGGACCTAGGCCAGACTTTTAAGACTAAAGACCAATATAACCAACTGATATTTAATATTTCTTTGCATTTGTCAAAAATTATTCGAATGCAATGTGTCCTAAATTAAAGACAAAATGAACCCCATTCTAAGAACTGAATCTCTTCTAATGTTCTCTAACTTAATATATAGTGGCATTATGGGTTTATTTTCCCCAAGATGAAAACACAGAAATCATGTTTAATAAATTTTTCTTCATAAAATTAAGCACTAGGTCTCTTTGATTTTATTTCTGATCATATCTCACAAATCCATTCTTACAGTCTCTGTCTCATTGTTCATCTGGTTGTAGCCTTTCACATGGTCAATGAAACCTCACATTAACGAATCAATATTAATCCTCTATTGGCCCCTCCAAACAGGTCTGAAAGTAATGCTTAAAACAGACCTTTTGAAATAGAAAATATGGTATGTCATCCCACTTTTTCTTAAGATAAAGAATATATTTCTTATCAGAATCCTTAGTTTCTATAAGAATCAGCACCTGGTTACCATTTTGAACCTCTTCCTATCAATCTCTATTTGCCCAAGATTGTGACTATGATTCTTCTCACATCAGATGATTTGAATAAATCTTTTTCTTAAATTAGAATATTTCAGCAATTGTATCCCCTCTCCCTCTGCTTAGTCAGCTTTAGTACTAGCCCATTTGACCTCAGCTCATTGATCCCACAGATAATTTATACTCTCCTTGTAGGAAGCCCAGACATAAATCCACACACATATGGACACCTTATCTTTGACAAAGGAGGCAAGAATATACAATGGATTAAAGACAATCTCTTTAACAAGTGGTGCTGGGAAATCTGGTCAACCACTTGTAAAAGTATGAAACTGGACCACTTTCTAACACCATACACAAAAATAAACTCAAAATGGATTAAAGATCTCAATGTAAGACCAGAAACTATAAAACTCCTAGAGGAGAACATAGGCAAAACACTCTCCGACATACATCACAGCAGGATCCTCTATGACCCACCTCCCAGAATATTGGCAATAAAAGCAAAAATAAACAAATGGGGCCTAATTAAAATTAAAAGCTTCTGCACAACAAAGGAAACTATTAGCAAGGTGAAAAGACAGCCTTCAGAATGGGAGAAAATAATAGCAAATGAAGCAACTGACAAACAACTCATCTCGAAAATATACAAGCAACTCCTACAGCTCAACTCCAGAAAAATAAATGACCCAATCAAAAAATGGGCCAAAGAACTAAATAGACATTTCTCCAAAGAAGACATACAGATGCCTAACAAACACATGAAAAGATGCTCAACATCACTCATTATCAGAGAAATGCAAATCAAAACCACTATGAGGTACCATTTCACACCAGTCAGAATGGCTGCGATCCAAAAGTATAAGTAATATACTTATACTTATATATTTTGGATATACTTATCCAAAAGTACAAGCAATAAATGCTGGAGAGGGTGTGGAGAAAAGGGAATCCTCTTACATTGTTGGTGGGAATGCAAACTAGTACAGCCACTATGGAGAACAGTGTGGAGATTCCTTAAAAAACTGGAAATAGAACTGCCTTATGATCCAGCAATCCCACTGCTGGGCATACACACTGAGGAAACCAGAAGGGAAAGAGACACGTGTACCCCAGTGTTCATCGCAGCACTGTTTATAATAGCCAGGACATGGAAGCAACCTAGATGTCCATCAGCAGATGAATGGATAAGAAAGCTGTGGTACATATACACAATGGAGTATTATTCAGCCATTAAAAAGAATACATTGAATCAGTTCTAATGAGGTGGATGAAACTGGAACCTATTATACAGAGAGAAGTAAGCCAGAAAGAAAAACACCAACACAGTATACTAACGCATATATATGGAATTTAGAAAGATGGTAACAATAACCCTGTGTACGAGACAGTAAAAGAGACATTGATGTATAGATCAGTTTTGTGGACTCTGTGGGAGAGGGAAAGGGTGGGGAGATTTGGGAGAATGGCATTGAAACATGTGTAATATCATGTATGAGACAAGTCGCCAGTCCAGGTTCGA
>NW_011494944.1:1730974-1771940 GCF_000754665.1 Bison bison bison | reverse complement strand
GAAAAAAAAAAAAAAAAAAAGAGTGGTTTACATTGATCCAATGTAAGTTTGAGGGCCAGTGTTATTTTAAAGCTGCTTTGACAGTATTGTATAAGGTCAAAAAGTCCATGTGAAAATGTTTACTTGCGATGAACAGTTAGAAAACTATTGTATTCATAATAGTCTATGGATGACCAAATAAATATGCCTGAATGAAGATAAGATGGGGAAATGAAGGTAGCATGATTCCAAGAATCATTCCAATCTTTAAAGAAATGAAGCAGTCTTATTTCTAAAAAGTTCAGAATTGAAAGTTAAATTCTTTTCTAAAACAGCAGTTAGAATAAAATTATAGATATAATTTTTTGTTTCAAGAGCACCCAGAATATTTTGTAGATAGTGATGCTAGATTTTTTGGAATTCCCGAACTATGTTATTTCAGTGATAAAACATAGACTTCATATTGAATGGAATACTGTGGATTTCTCTAGATGTATTTTAGAACAAAAATATAATATAATTTAATAACTTTTTCCTTACTCAACAAAAAATATTAGTTACCAATATTATAATCAGTTCACAAGATTCCATAAGTAATTTTATCCTCTTAATTAAAAAAACAACAATTTACTTTATATCTTTATCATCTTAAAATAAATGTTTCAAATCTTAATTTTATGATAATATTATGCTATCTGTCACTAACACAGAAAGAAGAAATTTTAAATTTATATATTACCTAAGGATCAAGTCTTTGCCACTAAAGACTGATAAATTTATTTCTATGAAACTTACAGAAATAATAAAATAAACTCTAATCCCAAATTTTCATATTGCTTACACAGAATTTACATCTAGATATGTAACTATCAATTCATATATTAAAACAACATTAAAACTGAATTCATATTTTTGTACAAGCCATCTTATATTTTGGATATTTCTTCATGGCTCTCTTGCAACTTGCATGTTTACAAATGGGTTGTGACTCTCCTTTTTTCCTCACCATTCTTCAAGTTGGTTTGCATAACAAATAGCTCTGCAACAGTAGGCAGACATATTTCCTTGCCAGTGAAAGGCAATGCCAAAGAATGTTCCAAGTACCACACAATTGCCCTCATCTCACATGCTAGCAAAGTAATGCTCAAAATTCTCCAAGTTAGGCTTCAGTAGTACATGAATCTTGAACTTCTAGATGTTCAAGTTGGTTTTAGAAAAGGCAGAGGAAACAGAGATCAAATGGCCACCATCTATTGGATCATAGAAAATGCAAGTGAGTTCCAGAAAATCATCTACTTCTGCTTTATTGACTAAGCAAAAAAACCGTTGACTGGGTGGATCACAACAAATTGTGGAAAATTCTTAAAGAGATGGGAATACCAGACCACCTGAACTGCCTCCTGAGAAATCTGCATGCAGATCAAGAAGCAACAGTTAGAACTAGACATGGAACAACAGACTGCTTCAAAATCAGGAAAGGAGTATGTCAAGGCTACATATTGTCACCTGTTTATTTAACCTATATGCAGAGTACATTATGAGAAATGCCAGCCTGGAGGAAGCACAAACTGTAATCAAGATTCCTGGGAGAAATATCAATAATCCTAGATATGCAGATAACACCATCCTTATGGCAGAAAGCAAAGATGAACTAAAGAGCCTCTTGATGAAAGTGAAAGCGGAGAGTGAAAAAGTTGGCTTAAAATTGAACATTCAAAAAACTAAGATCATGGCATCTCGTCCAATAACTTCATGACAAATAGATGGGGAAACAATGGAAACTTTAGTGTTTTGGGGGTCCAAAATCACTGCAGATAGTGACTGTAGCCATGAAATTAAAAGATGCTTGCTCCTTGAAAGGAAAGCTATGATCTATCTAGACAGCATATTGAAAAGCAGAGACATTTCTTTTAACAAAGATCCACCTAGTCAAAGTTATGCTTTTTTTCCATTAGTCATGTATGGATGTGAGAGTTGGACTATAAAGAAAGCTGAGCACCAAAGAATTAATGCTTTTGCACTGGGGTGTTGGAGAAGACTCTTGAGAGTCCCTTGGACTCCAAGGGGATCCAACCAGTCTATCCTAATGGAAATTAGTCCTGAATATTCATTGAAAGGACTGATGTTGAAGCTGAAACTCCAATCCTTTGGCCACCTGATGCTAAGAACTAACTCCCTAGAAAAGACCCTGATGCTAGGACAGATTGATGGCAGGAGAAGGGGATGACAGAGGATGAGATGTTTGGATGGCATCACCGACTGTATGGACATGAATTTGAGTAAGCTCTGGGATTTGGTGATGGACAGCTTGGTGTGTTGCAGTCCATGGGGTCACAAAGAGTTGGACATGACTGAGTGCATTCAGCATGCATGCAGACAAACACACACACACACACACACACACACACACACACACACACACAGTAGGAATATTATCTCCCTTTAGGACCAAAATAACTGTAGTTGTAGTAGTAGTAGTCGTAGTAGTGAAAGTCAGTCAGGTGTGTCCGACTCTTGCAACCCCATGGACTGTAGCCTGCCAGGCTCTTCTGTCCATGGGATTCTCCAGGCAAGAATACTGGAGTGGGTTGCCATTTCCTTCTCCAGGGGATCTTCCTGACCCAGGGATCAAACCCAAGTCTCCTGCATTGCAGGCAGGTTCTTTACCAACTGAGCTATGAGGGAAGCCCCAAAAAATAACTGTAAGATGAACATTAAATGCATAAACATGAGAGAAGTCAGAGAACCTCTTCCACTTGCCTTGGTGCTAAGTCACTTCAGTCATGTCTGATTCTGTGGGGCCCTATGGACTGTAGCTCTCCAGTCTCTTCTGTCAATGGGGTTCTCTAGGCAAGCATACTGGAGTGGGGTGCTGTGTCCTCCTCCAGGGGATCTTCCTGACCCAGGGGTGGAACCCACATGTCTTACATTTCCTACATTTACAAGCA
The DNA here is from genome assembly GCF_000754665.1 of Bison bison bison. Taxonomy (NCBI): domain Eukaryota; kingdom Metazoa; phylum Chordata; class Mammalia; order Artiodactyla; family Bovidae; genus Bison; species Bison bison. The sequence continues at coordinate 1,769,013 of NW_011494944.1, read as the reverse complement.
GATACTTTACCACTAGCACCATCTGGGAACCCCCACTTTCCTTGGACACACAGCTAAATTAAGAATATATAAGGGGTTACAAGAAAGCAAAACAGATTTGTGGAAGATTTCCTTACAAAAACTCAGGTTAATAATCCTTCCTTTGCCTCAAAGGGCAGTGGGTTGTTGCCTTTTAGTCCAAGCCTAGTTTAAACATGGTTATTTGGACTATTTTAGAAACTCTCTGAAAGTGTCTGACCTCTTCCTCAGAAGTAGTCTGAAATTAGCTGAGAAAGTGGCTAACTAATTGCTTGTCTGGCAGAGAAAACTAAGTGCTGTACTTCTGGGGTTGTAGAGACAACTGGACACTGTTTCTCTGTGTGTGCTTAGTCACTCAGTCATGCTGACTCTTTGTGACCCCATGGACTGTAGCCTACCAGGCTCTTCTGTCCATGGGGATTCTCCAGGCAAGAATACTAGAGTGGGTTGCCATGCTCTCCTCCAGGGGATCTTCCAAACCCAGGGATGAAACCCAGCTCTCCCACATTGCAGGTGGATTCTTTACCATCTGAGCCAACAAGGAAGCTAGAGACAACTGCTAACTTCTCATAAAGCAAAATTGGATATCTTGAGAAAAGACACTAGATTGCATACATTTTAATTAAATAATCTACCCCCCCCCCAAAAAAAAAAGCCTTCTAGGCATATAAAGGACTGTCACAATGAGAGTCTGCATAGGCTAGATCACTAGTAACCAGATGTGAGGGTGCAAATCCCGTCAGAGAAAAGGGATGCAACAGTAGCACTGTGAGAGTTAGAGCTGTAGCTCTTGTGATGAGAATCTAAAAAATTCACAAAAATGTCCCACAAAAGAAAGAAAATACACGCACACATCTTCTTGAGACTCAAAAGTGTAAAGGAAGCTCTTCCTTTCAGCAAGGAAGAATGTTTCTGACCATTTTTTCCCTCTCCTCCTCATTCAGGCATCTCCAAAGGAGCTAAAGTTACAATATTTTAGAGGGAGGGAAGACAGAAAGAAATAACAGACTAAGCTTTATCTGTTCTTTGCACTGATCACTGAAGAAGGCTTTCTTATCTCTCCTTAGTATTCTTTGGAACTCTTCATTCAGATGCTTATATCTTTCCTTTTCTCCTTTGCTTTTTGCTTGTCTTCTTTTCACAGCTATTTGTAAGACTCTCCCCAGATAGCCATTTTGCTTTTTTCCATTTCTTTTCCATGGGGATGGTTTTGATCCCTGTCTTCTGTACAATGTCATGAACCTCTGTCCATAGCTCATCAGCAATTTATCTATCAGATCTACTCCCTTAAATCTATTTCTCACTTCCACTGTATTATCATAAGGGATTTGATTTAGGTCATACTCGAATGGTCTAGTAGTTTTCCCTACTTTCTTCAATTTAAGTCTGAATTTGGTAATAGGGAGTTCGTGATCTGAGCCACAGTCAGCTCCCGGTCTTGTTTTTTCTAACTGTAATGGCAACCCACTCCAGTGTTCTTGCCTGGAGAATCCCAGGGACGGAGGAGCCTGGTGGGCTGCCGTCTGTGAGGTCGCACAGAGTTGGACACGACAGAAGCGACTTAGCAGCAGCAGCAGCAGAGCTTCTCCATCTTTAGGTGCAAAGAATATAATCAATCTGATTTCGGTGTTGACCATCTGGTGATGTCCATGTTTAGAGTCTTCTCTTGTGTTGTTGGAAGAGGGTGTTTGCTATGACCAGTGCGTTCTGTTGGCAAAACTCTATTAGCCTTTGCCCTGCTTCATTCCGTATTCCAAGGCCAAATTTGCCTGTTACCCCAGGTGTTTCTTGACTTCCTATTTTTGCATTCCAGTCCCCTATAATGTAAAGGACATCTTTTGGGGGTGTTAGTTCTAGAAGGTCTTTTAGGTCTTCATAGACCTACATAGACCATTCAACTTCAGTTTCTTCAGCATTACTGGTTGGGGCATAGACTTGGATTACTGTGATATTGAATGGTTTGCCTTGGAAACGAACAGAGATCATTCTGTCATTTTTGAGATTGCATCCAAGTACTGCATTTCAGACTCTTTTGTTGACCACAATGGCCACTCCATTTCTTCTAAGGGATTCCTGCCCGCAGTAGTAGATATAATGGTCATCTGAATTAAATTTACCCATTCCAGTCCATTTTAGTTTGCTGATTCCTAGAGTGTCGACATTCACTCTTGCCACCTTCTGTTTGACCACTTCCAATTTGCCTTGATTCAGGAACCTAACATTCCAGGTTCCTATGCAATATTGCTCATTACAGCATCGGACCTTGCTTCTAACACCAGTCACATCCACAAGTGGGTATTGTTTTTGCTTTGGCTGCATCCCTTCATTCTTTCTGGAGTTACTTCTCTACTGATCTCTAGTAGCATATTGGGCACCTATGGACCTGGGCAATTCCTCTTTCAGTATCCTATCATTTTGTCTTTTAATATTGTTCATGAAATAAGAAAGCCTACTCAGTGATCAATGCAAAGATATAAGAAAACAACAGAATGGAAAAGACTAGAGATCTTTTCAAGAAAATTAGAGGTACCAAGGGAACATTTCATGCAAAGATGTGCTTGATAAAGTATAGAAATGGTATGGACCTAAAAGAAGCAGAAGATATTAAGAAGAGGTGGAAAGAATACACAGAAGAACCGTACAAAAAAAGATTTTCATGACCAAGATAATCACGATTGTGCAATCACTCACTTAGAGCCAGACATCCTGGAATGTGCAATCAAGTGGGCCTTAGAAAGCATCACTACGAACAAAGCTAGTGGAGGTGATGGAATTTCAGTTGAGCTATTTCAAATCCTGAAAGATGATGCTGTGAAAGTGCTGCACTCAGCACATATTGCTGCACTCAATATGTCAGCAAATTTGGAAAACTCAGCAGTGGCCACAGGACTGGGAAAGTCAGTTTTCATTCCAATCCCTAAGAAAGGCAATGCCAAAGAATGTGCAAACTAGTGCACAATTGCACTCGTCTCACACACCAGTAAAGTAATGCTCAAAATTCTCCAAGCCAAGTTTCAGCAATACATGATCCATGAACTTCCAGATGTTCAAGCTGGTTTTAGAAAACGCAGAGATCAAATTGCCAACATCCGCTGGATCATAGAAAAAGCAAGAGAGTTCCAGAAAAACATCTATTTCTGCTTTATTGACTATGCCAAAGCCTTTGGCTGTGTGGAACACAATAAACTGTGGAAAATTCTGAAAGAAATGGGAATACCAGACCACTTGACCTCCCTCTTGAGAAACCTGTATGCAGGTCAGGAAGCAACAGTTAGAACTGGACATGGAACAACAGACTGGTTCCAAATAGGAAAAGGAGTATGTCAAGGCTGTATATTGTCACCATGCTTATTTAAGTTCTATGCAGAGTACATCATGAGAAATGCTTGGTTGGAAGAAGCACAAGCTGGAATCAAGATTGCCGACAGAAATATCAATAACCTCAGATATGCAGATGACACCACCCTTATGGCAGAAAGTGAAGAGGAACTAAAAAGCCTCTTGATCAAAGTGAAGGAGGAAAGTGAAAAAGTTGGCTTAAAGCTCAACATTCAGAGAACGAAGATCATGGCATCTGGTCCCATCACTTCATGGGAAACAGATGGCGAAACAGTAGAAGCAGTGTCAGACTTTATTTTGGGATATTCTAAAATCACTGCAGATGGTGACTGCAGCCATGAAACTAAAAGATGCTTACTCCTTGGAAGAAAAGTTATGACCAACCTGGATAACATACTGAAAAGCAGAGACATTACTTTGCCAAGAAAGGTCCGTCTAGTCAAGGCTATGGTTTTTCCCATGGTCATGTATGGATGTGAAAGTTGCACTGTGAAGAAAGTTGAGCACCAAAGAATTGATGCTTCTGAACTGTGGTGTTGGAGAAGACTGTTGGGAATCCCTTGGACTGCAAGGAGATCCACCAGTCCATTCTAGAGGAGATCAGTCCTTGGTGTTCATTGGAAGGACTGATGCTAAAGCTGAAACTCCAATACTTTGGCTCCCTCATGTGAAGAGTTGACTCATTGGAAAAGACTCTGATGCTGGGAGGGATTGAGGACAGGAGGAAAAGGGGACGACAGAGGATGAGATGGCTGGATGGCATCACTGACTCTATGGACATGAGTTTGAGTGAACTCCGGGAGTTGGTGATGGACAGAGAGGCCTGGCGTGCTGTAATTCATGGGGTCACAAAGAATCGGACACCACTAAGTGACTGAACTGAACTGAAGCTTTATCTTTAACTTAAACATCTTGATCAAGACAGCATCCAGTCTGGCCATGGAGGTGACTAGAGAAGGGTGATTTGAGGTTAATTTAAATTTGGTAGTTAAAAATTATGACACAGCACAAGACACGCTTATTTTCCAATTAAAATCATGTTCTTGACTTTAAAAAGCACAAAAAGGTTATTACCTGATCGCTTCAAGAAAATAATGGGCCTGTCAGTTTTATCTAAGGATATCAAATGTCCAAATTCTAAACAACAAATTGTAGAGAATTGATGAGAGTAAAATAAAACTGTATTTCGATATGTGACCTGTCTTGTTCATTAGTATATATCTTACATGAACACATGACATCAAAAATATTCAATTTTCTTTTGTACCATAATCCAGTTAGGTACTTAATTTCTCTCTCCCTTCCTTCTTTCTTTGATAATCACTCAATTCTACTGTATAGTATACTGTTTAATACATTAATCTAAATAAACATTTAATTCAAGCACTTTCAGTGAAACTTTACAATGCAAAAGATCCCATGCAAATTTCCTATGTAATCAAAAGCAACAAATAATTCCTGCTTTTGAGCAGCTGATGAGATTTGGGTATGTAGTAAAGATTAACTGAAATGCACAAGAGTGACAAGAGCCAAAAATGAAAAATAAATATTAAGTAATGAGGATGCAAAAAGAGAAAACTTGATTCGTGAGCTTTGAAAGCACTGGTTAGGTTTCAAATGAGATGAGAGGAGAGAAAGAGATAAAGAACAGAAAGGAAAGCACAGTTCTAAGGCCAGAGAATCTACTTGACCCTCCCCTCTACTTTTTAAACTTTATACTTAGTTAATTTCAACAGGTTTTTAATTGGCCATTCTTTATATCTAATCCCCTTTGTTAAATATAATGTCATACTTTTCTACTAAATTCATCTTACTGAATTATAACTTTTGGTGTTACTTTTCTCCTCAAAACCTTAAAATGGTCCTTCTCAAATGACAGACAATTTACACTCTTTATAGGGACATTTAGAACCCCACAAAATTACTCTCCTGTCTACCTTTCTAACATTAAGTCCTATTGTTTTCCATCACAAAGTCACTGACCAAGACAAACCAATTTGAAAGTGAAGCAGAGATAAGAAGGGGCTGGACAGATGAAGGATGAAACGTGTTATGTTTGGGGAGACTTCACTCCATCACCATCTTTCAGAATTTGACCTTTTTTGTGTTCTCCATGGAACTTCTCTTGATTACTCCTTAAAGAAGTGTTTTCATCTTTAAAACTAGTGGCAGAATATGATAAAATTAAAAATATATATCAAATTAAGGTATCAGATTTTTTTCTGTTTATTAATGTGGATGTTGAGTTTATGGGCAATGTCAATTTGTAAAAACTCAGTAAGCTGAATAAATCTGTGTACTTTTCTATAAGTATATTAAACACCTACAATGCTTCTAAAAATTACTATCACGTGTGAATAAAAGCACATTCAGAAGTGATGAAAAAAGCTGGAGATCTATTTTTTATATTAAAATAAATAAGTTTAAGTCAAATCAATTTAGAGTATATTTTAAAATCATCAACTCAAGGAGAAGGAACATCCTAAGACATTCCTAAAATACATCTAAGAATATTTCTAAAAACTTAGAAAACACCATCCACACTTATAACAGTAGGTTTCATGGCTTAAAATGAAAACCGACTTTGATAATAGTTACAACTTTAATTTCTAAAAGATGTGTTAATTGCTCAGTCATGTCCTACTCTTTGTGACCCCATGGACTATAGCCCTCCAGGCTCCTCTGTCCATGGGGTTCTCCAGGCAAGAACACTGGAGTGGGTTGCCATTTCCTTCTCTATCCTAAAAGATAGCCAATTATTTACCATTAATTTTGTGAAGGAAGTAATATTCAAAACAAAATAATCAGGCATAAAATTCCAATTGCAATTTAAGACCATTTAAAGCACACAAAACGTTCTTTCCAAAATACTGCATTTTTACACACAAAGGCTAAGTATATTTTACAATTATAACAAATAAGCATATATTTCTGAAAGGTGCTATAATGTAAATATCCAAGACAAAAAAAAAAAAAAAACCTAAGTAAACTGTTAACCACTCTCTTCTCCTTGAACACACACATTATCAAGGGCTAAAATAAAAGGTAATACTTTTGCTATTTAGATTTCATTATTTGAAATGGGAGTCTTGTTTCCTGCTTTTTAGAAAGCTGATTATTTAGTTATCATTACAAGGAGTACCATATTTTTTGGCAAACTACTCTCAGGGATTTAGTCCTAAATATTCTGTGTGTGTGTGTGTGTGTGTGTGTGTGTGTATTTGGGACTAATATACACTATATATATGGTGTGCATGTGTGTGTGCCCACACGTACTCTTATTCTGTGAATTAGACATACATGATAGACCCACATGTCCGAATTTATATCATCACTATCTCACATGCATATAAAATTCAACAGCTTTAGAACTAAAACCATCTATTTTCTTTCTTCCTCTACGTACCTCATCTCAAGAAGTGGCATTACCCTCTATTTGGTCAACTGATTCAAAATTCTGGTAATTATCGAATTCTGGCAATTATCCATACTTTCTAACATTGTTTACAGATCACATTTCATTGGCACCTAATCCCATCAGGTATACTTTGATAAATTCACAAATGCAATTCCCTCCTGCCATCCCCACTAACTCGGCTTTATTCCAAGCTTTCATTATTCCTACTCTAGATTGCCGTGACAACCTCTAACTTGGCTGCCTGCCAACAGTCATGGAGGTTCCTCTTCAATTCATTCCCCAGGCTGTGGAAAAACCTTTATGTTCCCCCAAATATCAAAATAGAAGTTTTGAAACGCAGTTTTGACAGCAGAATCTGATTATATTATCTTCTACTAAAAATCCCCAGGGTCCATGGAATAAATTCAAAACTCTTTAGGAAGTATATAACCCTCCCTTCCTATATCTTCAAATTCTCTTGACATGCCACCTTTCATATATCATGCTATAGCCATATTCTAGTTTTAGTAATTCCATAGTTTTCTCTGTGTGTGTGTATTTGCACCTGCGTGTTGAGAGAAATGTACAGTAATAGAGAAAGACAGAGAGAAGGAAAGATGAAGAGACAGAGAAAGAGGAGAGAAATGAATAGGCACAGACACCAAAATGTCAGTGTAGTTTTATCTGGCTTATGAGATTTCTGGTGACTTTTATTTTCTTCTTTGTGTTTCCTCTTATTTTTCAAAATTTCATCAAAGGCCATGTTACCTACACAATCTGAAGAAACAAAATTTTGTATATATATATAAACTAAAATTTTGTATATATATATAAACTTACACTGCTCAAGAGCTGTTTCTAAACTGCCTTGAATTTTAATCGTAAAGTTCAATTCACAGATTTAGAGCCCTATTTATAATCATTTAAAAATCAAATTTTATTTGCTTGGAAATTATTTTAGTTGGCTACTTGTAGAATTTCAAGGTTCTTACTTAACTACAAACATAATTCATCAGTGAATAAATACTGATTTTGAAACAAAATGTGTGTGTTAATCATAGCTTGAAAGTGAAAGTGAAGTCGCTCAGTCGTGTCCGACTCTTTGCGACCCCATAGACTGTAGCCTACCAGGCTCCTCTGTCGATGGGATTTCCCAGGCAATAGTACTGGAGTGGATTGCCATTTCCTTCTTTAGGGGATCTTCCCGACCCAGGGATCGAACCCAGGTCTCCCACATTGTTGACAGATGCTTTACCATCTGACCCAGCAGGGAAGGGACTCATAGCTTAGAATCACTTACTTGTACATCTATAGAAGAGTCATTAAGATAAATAATTTATTAAATGCCATATAATTCAATAGCAGCCTATTATTATTTATTTATGCTTTATTAACTGGTTTCATGAATATATTTTATCAAATACAATGTGGTTAGAATTTAAAATTCATGTTTGATGTTTAGCATATCTTAAATAATAAATGTTCTACAATATACCATAGAAAAATGTACACAGTAGAGGTACAGATCAAGTATAAGAGGAATTTAGTCAATCCTTTGGACTGCAAGGAGATTAAACCGGTCAATCCTAAGGGAAATCAACACTGAATATTCATTGGAAGGACTAACACTGAAACTACAATACTTTTGTGACCTGATGGAAGGTTAACCCACCGGAAAAGACCTGATGCTGGGAAAGATTGAGGGCAAGAGGAGAAGGGAGTGGCAGAGAATGAGATAGTTGAATGGCATCACCAACTCAATGGACATGAGTTTAAGCATACCCTGGGATACAGTAGAGAACAGAGGAGCCTGGCTTGCTGCAGTTCATGGGGTTACAAAGAGTTGGACACTACTGAGCGACTGAACAACAGACTACAACTAGTTTTTTTCTTTCCTTCCTCCCTCCCACCTTCCCTCTCATCTTTATTTCTCTTTCCTTTTTCCCTTTCCTTTCTTCTTGCTTTACTTATTTCACATTTTAACAGGTCTTTTTAGACTAGTAGAATATCTAAATGGAAGAAATGTCTGTAGCAAAATATTTGCTTAGAAGTGATAAACCATAGGACAAAGTAGAGAATTATCACTGATTCATTTTGAATAGTTGAGGGAAAAGATTAAAAGTAGGGATCCTCTATGACCCACCTCCCAGATTAATGGAAATAAAAGAAAAAATAAACAAATGGGACCTAATTAAACGTAAAAGCTTTTGCAGAACGAAGGAACCTATAAGCAAGGTGAAAAGCCAGGCTTCAGAATGGGAGAAAATACTAGCAAACGAAGAAACTGACAAATAATTCATCTCAAAAATATACAAGCAGCTCATGCAGCTCAATTCCATAAAAATAAATGACCCAATCAAAAAATGGGCCAAAGAACTAAACAGACATTTCTCCAAAGAAGATGTATAGATGGCTAACAAACACAGGAAAAGATGTTCAACATCACTCATCACCAGAGAAATGCAAATCAAAACCACAATGAGGTACCATCTCATGCTGGTCAGAATGGCTGCTATCAAAAAGTCTACAAACAATAAATGCTGGAGAGTGTCCAGAGAAAAGGGAACCCTCTTACACTTTTGATGGGAATGCAAACTAGTACAGCCACTATGGAGAACAGTGTGGAGACTCCTTAAAAAACTGGAAATAGAACTGCCATATGACCCAGCAATCCCACTGCTGGGCATACCCATCAAAGAAACCAGAATTGAAAGAGACTTGTGTATGCCAATGTTCTTCGCAGCACTGTTTACAATAGCTAAGGCATGGAGGCAGCCTAGATGTCCATAGGCAGATGAATGGATAAGAACGCATACATAATGGAATATTACTCAGCTATTAAAAAGAACGTATTGACTCAGTGCTAATGAGGTGGGTGAAACTGGAGCCTATTACAGAGTGAAGTAAGTCAGAAAGAAAAACACCAATACAGTATATTAACACATATATATGAAATTTCGAAAGATGGTAACAATGATCCTATAGTGAGATAGCAAAAGAGACACAGATGTAAAGAACAGACTTTTGGACTCTGTAGGAGAAGGAGAGGGTGGGATGATTTGAGAGGATAACATTGAAACATGTATATTACCATATGTGAAACAGATGGCCAGTCCAGGTTCGATGCATGAAACAGGGTGCTCAGGGCTGGTGCTCTAGGATGACCCTGAGAGATTGGATGTGGAGGGAGATGGGAGCGTGGTTCAGAATGGGAGACAGTTGTACACCCATGGCTGACTCATGTGAATGCATGGAAAAAACCACTACAATATTGTAAAGTAATTAGCCTCCTGCAGTGCAGGAGACCCGGGTTCGATCCCTGGGTTGGGAAGATCCCCTGGAGAAGGAAATGGCAACCCATTCCAGTAGTCTTGCCTGGAGAATCCAATGGACAGAGGAGCCTGGCGGGCTACAGTCCACGGGGTCGGAAAGAGTCGGACACGACTGAGCAACTTCACTTCACTTTTAAAATAAATAAATTAATTTACAAAAAAAAAAAAATAAAGTAGGAGATAAGCTGGTAATTGGTGGAAATCAAATTTCAGAGAGCTTGGAATTTCAAGCTAATAAGCTTTTACACTATTCTATGGCACATTATATTTTCAACTTCTGAATGACAAAATTAACATTGTATTAGAGGAAACTGCAGTCCATAGAAGTATGTATAAAATAGTTGAAGAATTATGGAGGTGACTGATAATAATTATTCTCTAATAATAGCATTATAACATTTACAAAATACATAAGTATTCTGTATGCAGTTTGCCTAAATATATAATATATACAGCTTGAGATGCATACACACATTGTAGTAGTAAACATATTATATATGTTATTAACATATAGTATTCAAAACAGCCTAAGAATTAGTGTTTTCTCACTGGAGAAGGCAATGGCACCCCACTCCAGTACTCTTGCTTGGAAAATCCCATGGATGGAGGAGCCCAGTAGGCAGCAGACCATGGGGTTGCTGCGAGTCGGACGCGACTGAGCGACTTCACTTTCACTTTTCACTTTCACGCACTGGAAAAGGAAATGGCAACCCGCTCCAGTGTTCTTGCCTGGAGAATCCCAGGGACGGGGGAGCCTGGTGGGCTGCCGTCTATGGGGTCGCGCAGAGTCGGACACGACTGAGCAACTTCCCTTTCACTTTGCACTTTCATGCATTGGAGAAGGAAATGGCAACCCGCTCCAGTGTTCTTGCCTGGAGAGTCCCAGGGACGGGGGAGCCTGGTGCGCTGCCGTCTGTGGGGTCGCACACAGTCGGACACGACTGAAGCGACTTGGCAGCAGCAGCAGCACTGGTTTTCAGACAAGAGGCTGAATCAGCTGAATTACCTACAAGTTTATCAAGCAAATTTGTGATTTATTTGGAACTCAAACACAAAAATATAAATATAGTGGGGAGGGTGGGTAAAATAACAGCCCAAGCAATACAAACTCTGGGCTAGGAAAATGGCCTTAAGAATGGATGAGAATTGACAGGACTATTGATAGCTTTATTTATTTTTTACATCCAAAATGCATAATTATTTTATTTATAATTTATACCTTATTTTATAGAAAAATATGTGGGTATTAAAAATTGTAATAAGATTGATAAAACAGAAATAGATAATCAAACCTACATGAAGAATCTCTCAGCAAATACACTAATCACACAGACTAATATTAGTGGTTTTAAAAAGAGAATGAAGGGAGGATTTGATGACTAAATCTTGAAGGAGAGAAAGTTAATATCTGGAGAATATTTCTGTGAGGAGAAAGATGGTTACTAATCTTCAGTTTAAAATTCCAAAACAACATCCAGGTAGTGGAGTTTTACAATATGATAATTGAATTTAAAGAAGTGGAAGACATTAGGATTGAAAGGTATAACAAGTTACTATGGTGGACTTGGATTTAAGAAGTATAAATATTGGGATGATAATTAAAACTATTGTAGCCTAACAGAGGGAGTATATAACAAAACAGATATGCCAAAGACAAATTCTTGGGGAATATCTGAATTTGGAGGATGGGAGAGGGAATGAGAGAGGAACCTGAAAGTGGGTTAAGGTAAATGGTAGTACTGAAACAGAGATAGCAGACAACTGTCAAGAATTTCTTAAATCATGAAAAAAAAAGAAACACTACAGTAACTTTGGAGATAAAAAAGTATGAAGGAGCTTTTTTTTAAAAAAACTTTTTCTTTATTTTTTCACTATATGATAGGGATGTAGGCATATTTTTAATGTTATAAAATAATAAATTGGTAATGAGAATATTAAAAATGCAAAGAGAGAAATAAGAGAGAATTGGTAGAGCAAGATCTTAGAAGTGGGTGAAATTAAGAGCACAGTCAAAGTGCCTTGATTTAAACAAATGATTAGTTTCATTTTCTGAGACAAAAAGATTACAAGTAAAGATACATGTGGATAAGAGAGAAATGCAGACACTCCTGTTGAGTGGAATTGCTAACTAAGATAGGAAGAATTTGGGGACATATTAAGAGAAGATGGAGTTGGACAGTCATCAGGTATTATATAGAGTAGAAAAGATCTGTAAGAGGCATTATGAGAAATGTAGGAAGGAGCATTCAGAAATGAATTGAGGAATATGACAGCAGAATCTCATAATTTCTCTCTCAAGTCATTCTAGGTATTCAACATGTGTGTGTGTGTGTGTGTGTGTGTGTGTGTGTGTGCTCAGTCATGTCTGACTCTTTGTGACCCCATGGACTGCAGCCCAGGCTCTTCTGTTCATGTAATTATTTTCCAGGCAAGAATACTGGAGTGGTTTGCCATTTCCTCTTCCAGGAGTACACCTATAAGTTCTATAATATTATGTGTCAACAACTCTTCAGTAAGAAAGTTTTTTAAAAGTAATACAAGCTAATATACAAATGCACACGATGCAATGCCAATGAGGGTTAAATGAAGAATTGTTATTTTTGACTCTGTAACTTTCTGCACTGCTTTTTTTTTTTTAAGCACCAGGGTCATATTGACTATCTTTTTATTTTTAATTTTTACTATTTATGTATAGATCATGGTCCCAAAATATCATCAGTGATATTTTAGGAAGCTATTTCTAAATACACTAGTGTGTATAATTATTATATTTATAATTTTGCTCAAATAGATTTAGTAGTTATAATACCTTTATCATCTAAGAAGTTGAGGTTGGATAGTATTTTGCCAATATTTTCATACATATTTTCAACTTACTGATCTTTCAGCAAACTAATCACTGAACACATTTCTTAGTGTCCAACTTTAGTCTCCAAATTTATTAAATATTGGGGATATAAAAAGCAGGATATCTGACATCTCACAATGATTTTAAATATCAGTTTTACAATTAGCCTCAAAAAACTCAATCTGTGCCAGATTTTACTTTAAAACTCCAAGCAAAGACCAATATTAACAAAGGTAATTGATGTAATTTATTGATCACTTACTTGATGACACATTTTCAATTAATTGTTCCCATCCATTCTCTCATTTAATTCTCAGGTTAAGCTTATTAGATAGTAATATATTGTTATCCAATCTGTAGATGAGGAAGCTAATTTAAAGATGATAACTGCCCAGGGCTAGAAATGGTAGAACCAATTTGTATCAAGGTCTTTGTAAGTCCAAAAGTGCTATACTTCACTAGATAAACACTCAAGGAAACAAAAGATAAAGCTAAAGAGAGAACAAATAATGCCTCAGAGAAGATGACATCTGAGGTCAACCACATATCTAAATCTAAAAGCAAATGAACAAGCAAAATTTCCTCAGATGCACAAGCTCACAGTGCCTGAAAAACAAGGCATTTAAACGTCAATGAAAGACAAATGTGGAGCATCTGAAAGGTCAACAAGTTACTGTGAGTTTATAAAAACTGCTAAATTCAATTTTAAATATAAAAGCAAAAGAGCTTCTCTGATGACACAGTGATAAAGAATATGCCTGCCAATGGGTTTGATTCGTGGGTTTGATTCCTGGGTCAGGAAGATACCTTCAAGTAGGAAATGGCAACCCATTCCAGTATCCTTGCCTGGAAAATTCTGTAGCCTGGCAGGCTACAGCCCGGGTGGTCACAAAGAGTCGGATATAACTGAGAAACACAGCAGTAGCATGAGAAAAGCAAAAAGTATTAAACATATAGGCTAACCAAGATCATGACTTCCATTTGTTTGCTTGAAATTGTAATCATTGAAGACCACTCCCTGCTAGTCATTTTCCAATGCTGCTCATCTGAACAGAAAAGAGATCGACAGTGCATACAAATGGAACCATATCCATATTTAAGATTCTTTGGAAAATTGCCTTTAACTTTTTATCGGATATCCTGAGTCACAAAAACTTTATAAGAAGAACCCACATGTTAATCTGCTCCTAGTTATTGAAAGTGTTAGTCACTTCAGTCGTGTCCGACCCTTTGCAACCCTATGGATCTCAGATGCCCAGGCTCCTCTGTCCATGGAATTCTCTAGGCAACAATAGTGAAATGGGTTGCCATGTCCTTCTCCAGGGGATCTTCCCAATCCAGCGACCGAACCCACATCTCTTAAGTCTCCTGAATTGGCAATTGGGTTCTTTAACACTAACACCACCTGGGTAAAGCAATAAGTGAAAGTGAAGTCGCTCAGTCGTGTCTGACTCTTTGCGATCCCATGGACTATAGCCTAACAGGCTCCTCCATTCATGGGATTTTTCAGGCAAGAGTACTGGAGTGGGTTGCCATTTCCTTCTCCAGGGGATCTTCCAAACCCAGAGATTGAATCCAGGTTTCCCACATTGCAGGCAGACTCTTTAGTCTGAGCCACCAGGGAAGCAATAAGGATATTATTATTAAAATTGCATTGTATTGATAAGGAAATGAGACTTGGAGTATTTGAATATCTTCCACTAAACCATCCAAGTTTTGAAAATTGAAAGCTTCAATTAATAATAAATTGTTCTGGGTCAGCATTTTTACTTTCTGATGTGTGTGTACATGTGTGCTAAGTTATTTCAGTCATTTCTCCAGGCAAGAATACTGGAATGGGTTGCCATGCCCTCCTACAGGGGATATTCCCAACCCAGGGATCAAACCTGTCTCCCCTAAGTCTCCTGCTTTGGCAGGCAAGCTCTTTACTACAAGCACCACCTGCTAGTGTTCTGCAAATAGAATTTCCAAACAGATTTCCTGTCTCTGTCCCTAGAACAAAGATTCACTGGATAAGAGTGTTAGGCTGTTCCTTTATACATTTCAACTACTACAGTAGTGTCTGGCATGTTAAATTGTGTGTTTATTGAATTGTCCTACCCACTGATAATTTTGCTTCAGCAAATCCAGGTTGGTGCTAGGAATCAGGTTTTAATAAATGATGTACAGTATTCTGAAAGCAAGCATACTTGCATAACTTTTCTGTATGTATGCTAGAATAAAAAATAATACTTCTGTGCTGGGCTGAAGTGGAGTATAGATAGAGATAGACAATAGAGCAAAAACTGCAGAGGTGGAGAAAAATCTGTTAAAGAATATTAAGGAAAAACTCCTAATTACCTAGAAAGCACTCTCATAGGAAATTATTCAATCATATACGATAACCATAGTACTCCTGTTGCTCATTGTTTTTGTATACTTTTAATTCAGATAACCCCTTCATAGATTACAGCCTTAAAGTGGCAAAAAAGCTGGTTTGAAGCGCAACATTAAAATAAATAAATAAATAAGATAATGCATCCAGTCCCATCACTTCACAGCAACTGAAGGGGAAAAAGTGGAAGCGGTGACAGATTTTATTTCCTTGGGCTCCAAAATCACTGCAGATGGGAAAGGCAGTCTTGAAATTCAAGATGGTTGCTCCTTGGAAGGAAAGCTATGATAAGCCTAGACAATGTATTATAAAGCAGCGACATCACTTTGCCGAAAAAGGACTGTAGATCCAAAGCTATGGTTTTTCCAGTAGTCATGTACGGATATGAGAGTTGAACCATAAAGAAGGCTGAGAGCAAAAGAATTAATGCTTTTGAATTGTGGTGCTGGAGAAGACATTGAGAGTTTCTTGGACTGCAAGGAGATCAAACCAGTCAATCCTAAAGGAAATCAACACTTACTATTCATTGGAAGGACTGATGCTGAAGCTACAATATTTTAGCCCCTTGATACAAAGATCTGACTCACTAGAAAAGACCCCGATGCTGGGAAAGATTGAAGGCAAAGGGAGTAGGGGACAGCAGAGGATGCTGATAGATAGCATCACTGACTCAATGGACATGACTTTGAGTAAACTCTGGGAGATAGTAGAGGACAGAGGAGCCTGGTGTGCTGCAGTACATGGGGTCGAAAAGAGTTGGACTTGACTCAGCAACTGAACAACAACAACAATTCAAATAAGTGCTGTACAAGCTTTTCCCTCTCTTTATTCTTGCCACTTCTTAGGGGATAAGAATGTGGTTGAGAAAAGGGGAGACACCAGCTAAAGAGCAAGAGCTGAAGCTGCTATTGCCTCAGAGTCTAAAAGAACTTGGCTCCTGGAAAGAAAAGACTGCCAATAATGATTAATATTTTAAATAAAAGCAAATTTTCTTTTTTTTTTTTTTTATTTTCTTCAAATAATGGAGAAACTTTATTAACACTAGATAAAGAAATCTAGTTACCGAAACACAAGACCTATAATATGGAAGGAGCTTACAGATAGTCATTCAGCATTTAAGGCAATTCTCAGAATTCAGAAGTGTGACTCTTCACTTTAGGGTTCCAAAACCTATATAGGTTTTGGAAAAGCAAATTTTCTGAATCCTAATAGAATGAATACCTAGATACACATAAGATTCCAAACAAATGAATAAAAGCCCACATCCAAAACATAAATTTTTGTTCAACTATTCTCTTAAAAAGACTGGGAGCTTGTGAGTTGAAAATATGTTGTCTTATAGGAGTTAGGCTGATAAGCTGGTTACAGTTTCACAACGTGCTAGCCACAGATGAATCTAGCCTCCTTCCAAAAAAGTGAGTGCATAGGCAGCTAGTACAAACTGACAGCTGGGTTCCAACATGTGCCTCTTTTTATATTGCCATGGTGTACTTAATGCAAAAGGCCGTCAATCTTACCATTCACAGGTTTGCAAATGGTAGCAGGGGGCAGGGGACTGATACAGAGAGCAAGACTTTGGGTTCCTCAAAATATCCTTCTTTCACTTTCCCTTAACGGCTTCTATAATTTCACCACTGTGTTGAGGGACATCTTCAGGAATAAACCCACAATCCAAAACATTCCAAAGATTAAAAGGAGCAACAAAGGACAACTGAATAGCAGGGCTTAGCAAATCAAGTAATGATTTAAGAGAAACAAGTTGAACTTTGAGAAAGAAACCAGGAAAGGCATAAAAAAAATCATTTGAATTGAAAATAATTAAGATAAAAGATCATTCAACTAACCTGTCCTCAATTCTATATTTTAAAATAGACCATTATATTAGAAACTTAGAGAATTCTCTTTTCATTTTTTATAAACAATGTTAAAAATAAATTACAAATTTCCACAGACAGCAACAAAGAGAAGTTTTGCTCTTTTATTCAAAAGGATGGAATAACTCTATTAGATGTACTGGAAGCACATCAAATGGGTGGATTAGAATTTTAATGCTTGCAGAAGTTGAAGAAGACAGAATTATATACATGTGTATGGAATATGACTATTAGAAAAAAAGGTTACTTATCCAAGACAATGCAAAAATATACTGCTGCTGCTGCTGTCACTTCAGTCGTGTCCGACTCTGTGCGACCCCATAGATTGCAGCTCACCAGGCTCTCCCGTCCCTGGGATTCTCCAGGCAAGAACACTGGAGCCGGTTGCCATTTCCTTCTCCAATGCATGAAAGTGAAAAGTGAAAGTGAAGTCGCCCAGTCCTGTCCAACTCTTCTCGACCCCATGGACTGCAGCCTACCAGGCTCCTCCATCCATGGGATTTTCCAGGCAAGAGCATTGGAGTGGGTTGCCATTGCCTTCTCTGCAAAAATATACTAAATGAATATAATTGAGGATAAGGCCAGGGAAAATTAGAGGAAACTCTAACTTACACCAGACCTTTAAAAGAAATGTAGTTTTTTTTTTTTTTTTTCAACCAAATAAAATGATTCAAAGTAGGCACTTAAGACCTTGCCTAGTTGAGGTCCTGCATTTTAAACAAATTGACAAAGTGATAAGAAGTGTTTATATTTGCCATATACAGTTTAGAGGTTAAAAGTAGAGAAACCTGCTGCTAAGCCGCTAAGTCGCTTCAGTTGTGTCTGACTCTGTGTGACCCCATAGACGGCAGCCCACCAGGCTCCCCCATCCCTGGGATTCTTCACGCAAGAACACTGGAGTGGGTTGCCATTTCCTTCTCCAATGCATGAAAGTGAAAAGTGAAAATGATGAGGCTCAGTCGTGTCCGACCAGTAGCGACCCCATGGACCACAGCCTACCAGGCTCCCTTGCCCGTGGGATTTTCCAGGCAAGAGTACTGGAGTGAGCTGCCATTGCCTTCTCCAAGAGAGACCTGGGTTGACCTGGGTTGAAGCTTATTTCTATCTTTTTATATTTTAAGCTAGTAATTCATTCGAACACTGAATTCTGAATGGGTACATTTATCATATTCTCCTGATTAGGGGAAAAGAAAAAAGTTGTAAAAATTTGGCCAGAAATACACTTGGTATACATTTTATAACTTCATGTATATACTAAAGATCTAAATAAATTGGATTTGACAAATGAGATATTAATTGGAATAATACAGGTGAAAAGTAAGAATATCACTTGACAAAATTAGTGCAAAATATAAAGAACTCATTATCTCATAAAACTGGAAGCAGAGTAGCCTTCAGGAATGGTTGGTATAAAATCTGGTTGTTTCAAAGATCTTCTCAAAATTTAAAGTCTTACATGTTTGTAGATATGAATCAGATTGGGATTAAAATTGCTACTGTAGTATTTAATGTCAAATTCAGGAAATATGTGTCCACAGAAAGAATTAGGCTTTTTTATGTCAAATTCAGGAACTATATGTCCACAGAAATAATTAGACTTTTTTGGTTGTTGTTTCTTAAACTATGTTTTTGGGGAAGCAAAGGACTTACCCAGTGACCAACAATGAAAGATTATAATGAATAAAAATGATCTGGAGTGTTGTTTTGTTTTGTGTGTGTGTGTGTGATGGAGAGAGAGAGAGAGAGAGAGAGACAGGGAGATTTGTTGAATGAAAAAACATTACTATAGCACTTCTAACAATGAAATGCTATTTCATGAAATAGAAGGCAGTGTTAAAGTTACCAACTGCAGATACTGTAGCAGGTTTAGAAAGCTGATTTAGGAACTTGAGAAATGTATAACAATCTTCTTAGATTACTTTGGGATTTTTTTTTTCCTTTATTATCTATTACTTATCAAATGAATATTTACTGACGATCCATTATACACCAACCATTACAAAGACATTTATATTTAGGTGTAAACTCAAAAAGGTGCTGAAAATAAGGACTGAGTAGGTCAGTTCCTGTTTGCAATGTTTAGAAGCTGGCAGGAATGTAAAACCAACTAGAATAAATAAAATGATACATTTATTTCTTGAATGAAACACATTTTCCAAAGAAAGTTTACAGAAGACAGCAGAAACTCAAAGTTTTATGAAATTTGTACTATGTCACTTTGAAAAACATACTTTACAAAGAAATGTTCACATTTACTAATGTATATACATGTGAATTAAATTTCATACTATATATATAAAATAATCTAACATTTAAATGCTAAATTAAACACACAATAATGAAAAGGATATTGGAGAGAGAAGTGTGAATAAAGTGTGAATATTCATATTCTTGGAGATAAGAATAGGAGGAAGCATTTTCTTTCCTTTAGTCACAAAACCTTAATGTCCAGTTTATCAAAAAAGGAAATATCTTTATGTATCTTTACACAGAGTATAGATACAATCTATTAGAAATCATAAATTAATTGTAACAAAGAAAACCTTAATACAGGATCAAGATACACTATCTAGAATGAATTTTTTTAGTCAGAAGGTCTTGATTCAAATCTAATTTCAAAATGTAGGGCAAACATGGGCATGCCTAGTTGATATGGGTGAAAATTAATCAAATTAAGTGCTAATAGCATTCCTTAGGCCCACAATTAGCATTCCATTTTAAAATTACACTACTCCCCCAACCAACGCTGTCCCATCCATTAAAAATTTGCTGGATATACACCATCTTGTCTTTCCTTACTGATCCATTCTTTTCCGGAATGTCATTCTAGCTCTTTTTCATTTTTAGAATTCCTACTGATTAAAAGTCCAACCCATAATATGCACTCCATAGACTTCCCTGGGAAACCAAGTAAAGTGATCGCTCTCTCAACATGTTCATGAATGTTACTATACTGCGCATTACTTTATGTCATGAATGTTACTATACTACGCATCACTTTACGATAGAGTTAGCTATTAGTGGTCCATTTTCTCTTCTACTTTCGGAACTTCTTGAGACAAAATCCAGGAGTAAGACTGCATTTTTTTTTTACATTCTTTTTATCTCACATATTACTCAGGAAAGACTAGATGCTCAATAAAAGTACATTCAATTAATGAGGAAGAATAATTATGCAAACAGTTAAAGGCATTATATAAATTTTGACTAAGCAAAGATGAAGAAAAGTTCTGAATACATTGTATGAATGAGTATAACAATAAAATCAAAATAGAAGATAAAATTATCGAACTAATGAACCTAGTGTTTTTATATCCAACAAAGTCCTTGAGAATTCCCTGAAAAGTTAATCGCTCAGTTGAGTCTGACTCTTTGTGACCCCATGGACTGTAACCCACCAGGCTCCTCTGTCCATGGAATTCTCCAGGCAAGAATACTGGAGTGGGCTGTCATTCCCCTCTCCAGGGGATCTTCCCAACCCTGGGATCAAACCCATGTCTCCCACATTACAGGCAGATTCTTTTCCATCTGAGCCCCCAAGGAAGTCCTTTTATATCCAATGTATTTTTGTAATTATTTGGTCATAATACATGACATAATAGATGTATTAATGAAGATAAGAAATTAAGCAATGGTTGTATTCACTCTTTTAATAATTACTTCTTGTTTCTACATCATTTTGTTTATTATGGGAAAAAAAAAAAACTGCCTTAAAAGTATCATGCATCGTTTTAAGAATGTGGCATTCCCTCTTGGGACTTACAACTTGCTCTGCACCCAACCAGAATAGACTCTTCTCAGATCTACTAGTCAATGTTTAATTCTCACTTTCCACATGCTTTCAAATTATATTTTGTAGATATGAGCTACAAACAATAAAGTCAAACAACAAAAGCATTGTCAATGGGTTGAATGAAATATTATTGTCTATTATTTTAAGTGAATTGCATAAAATTCACTGTACCTATGAAGAATAAAATAATATTTAAGTATCTGCATTTAATTTATGTTTGTCTACAGGGGAACTAAAATCTGAACTAGCATTTTCTTCCTATTGTTTTAATTAAATATATACCCAGCAGAATTCTGTATCTCATGGATTGTATATCTGATCTTCAGAAACCTATAGGGAAATGAAAATGTACCTTTTACCACTAGAGAGAAATAATTGGTTTGATTTTTCCTGCCTTCATAAAACCAGAGGAGATAATGTTATTCCCCATAGGACTGGTAGGTGAAATTCAAGCAGGCTGGAAAGAAATGTCCCTTCCAAGCACAAAGCAGAAAAATAGCATGAGATCCTATCTTTTCACATTTAGGTAAATAGGTCAATTTTTAAGAATCTCAATTAATTTAAAAATTAATCATAAATGCCTTTGAAAAACAGAATAATACGTTTATAAAAGGGCATTTGTGACCACATATCTGAAATTAAGACAACAAGCTGGAGTTTTAATTTAAGGGGTGGGGGGGAAATGTCTGGAGAACTTGTGGTGGTTTCATCTTTATTCCTGACTTTCATGAATTATAGTGTTTTCTTTATCATTTGTATTACACTGACATGTTTTAGTTCTGTATCTGACAGTTATTTAGCATCAAGCTGATTATCTTTTATCTTGACCTTAAGACCCTTGGTCTTATCATAATGAGTGATTATCTTATAAAATCATATTGATTTTCTGAGACAGTTAATACATGTGATCTTCAGAAGCTGGTTTCCTTACTAGTTAACCTGCTTGAAATTTTAACAATTAAAACTCATACATAGATATTAAGTCAATTTCAATGTGACTACACAACAACACAGAACTAGTCCAAAGTATACAGAACATTAGACTAGATGTCAAATAACCCAATATTTATTCTTAACTTACTAATTACCAATGGCCCCTAAACTAGTTATTTAGATACCCACATACATATACATTTCACACACACACATATATAATACATACATATTACAGATACATGTTTACTTTTTTAAATATCAAAAAATAAGTATAAATATATATCCATTATATCCATATGCTGTGTATATATTTAGTTTTGCATTTGATTAATAATTACATAATAAACAGTTGCCAGTTTTTCCAAAGCATAGTTTTTCTATAGATATTCTGCAAATGATTCACAATAGATTTGCTTGAAGTACATAATCATCATGAGAGAAGTAAGCTCATTGTTACTGTTTTGATTTAGAATGTAATGTTTTGAATACACACGGATCAGAAAATACTTTGTGTTGATCAAGGAGGGTCAAGAACGACTAGCTTTTTTATGCTGTGGGTCAGTCTTAATCAGGGAGACTTGGATGAAAAACAATCAGCCACAATTGTCCCCTTCTGATATAGGAGCCTGATAATAGATGGGTTACCGTGTAATTCCTACTTTGAGGGATAGCTGTGGGAGGAGGACCCCACAGCTCAGTGGCACATCTATCCACTGTGTGTGATGAAATCTTCAATGTTTCAAGATAAGAGATTTGGAAGGAAGTCCACATGATCATTGTATATCAAGGCTGGGAGTGACGGTTACTGAATTCTCATCTGTAGGAAACCACAGCTGCCTAAAGAAGAAAACTCCACAAATGTGAAAATTCACTGATTTTAAATCAAGAATGAGAAGAAAGGAGAAGAAAAAGTAGTTTATGTCAGGTTCTTCTTTTTCTAATTTAATCACTATATAGACTTCTTTATTATTGTTTTTTCTTTTCTTAGAGACTCAGTGCTAAATATGAATGGTACATGTGCTATCTTCTCTAATTCCTTTAATTCAGAATTATTTTATATCCCTATATCCAGACCGGCCTTTTTGCACGTTGTATGTCTTCACCCTCCACCCCCTTATAATTAAGGCACCAGCTCACATATAATTTTCTTACAGAGACCTTCTTTGATCATGTGCACTGTGTTGTTCACACTAGCATTCACTTCCTATCCACCACTCCATTTCAGTTCACATGTGATAGCACTTTTCACTATCTGATTATTGACTAGTCTCCTCCATTACCATATATATTGATAGAGACCTTTCAGTCTTACCCATAGAAGAAGCTTTAAAAAAAGATCCACTGTATAGATTTTTAGTTAATTTCCAAAACGTTTCAGTCTGTAACAGAGTAAAAGTTTAAAATTACTTTGCAATAGGTATAGAAATTTTAATTTGACATTAGTCAGTCAGTTCAGTCACTTAGTCATGTCCGACTCTTTGTGACCCCATGAACCGCAGCACGCCAGGCCTCCCTGTCCATTGCCAACTCCCGGAGTCCACCCAAACCCATGTCCATTGAGTTGGTGATGCCATCCAACCATCTCATCCTCTGTCGTCCATTTCTCCTCCTGCCCTCAATCTTTCCCAGCATCAGGGTCTTTTCAAATGAGTCAGCTCTTTGCATCAGGTGGCCAAAGTATTGGAGTTTCACCTTCAACATCAGTCTTTCCAATGAACACCCAGGACTGATCTCCTTTAGGATAGACTGGTTGGATCTCTTTGCAGTCCAAGGAACTTTCAAGAGTCTTCTCCAACACCACAGTTCAAAAGCATCAATTCTTTGACACTTACCTTTCTTTATAGTCTAACTCTCATATCCATACATGACTACTGGAAAAATCACAGCCTTGACTAGATGGACCTTTGTTGACATTTGAAACTTACTAATTTATTATAACTTTTTTGTGCTACTTTCCATTCTAGTTATTAAAGTTGAATTTCTACAGAGAAGCCTCTGTTTCAAAATAGTTGGTTAAAAAATTAATTTTGAATTTGATCATTTTCTCTTGTTAAATTAAAAGTGATCCCATATTTAATCTCTCTGAAATTAGATCCAAGAAAAATAAATTGTTGTAACTTTTAGCTAAGATAAATTTAGAAGAGACACCTTTTCAGAAATCACAACAATAATATGAAAATAGGAAAATATCTATATCATCCCTGAAACTGAGAAAACAACATCTTCCATATCTCAGATATTATCAGATCAGATCAGATCAGTCGTTCAGTCGTGTCTGACTCTTTGCGACCCCATGAATAGCAGCACGCCAGGCCTCCCTGTCCCTCACCAACTCCCGGAGTTCACTCAGACTCACGTCCATAGAGTCAGTGATGCCATCCAGCCATCTCATCCTGTCATCCCCTTCTCCTCCTGCCCTCAATCCCTCCCAGCATCAGAGTCTTTTCCAATGAGTCAACTCTTCGCATGAGGTGGCCAAAGTACTGGAGTTTCAGCTTTAGCATCATTCCTTCCAAAGAAATCCCAGGGCTGATCTCCTTCAGAATGGACTGGTTGGATCTCCTTGCAGTCCAAGGGACTCTCAAGAGTCTTCTCCAACACCACAGTTCAAAAGCATCAATTCTTCGGCTCTCAGCCTTCTTCACAGTCCAACTCTCACATCCATACACGACCACAGGAAAAACCATAGCCTTGACTAGACGAACCTCTGTTGGCAAAGTAATGTCTCTGCTTTTGAACATGCTATCTAGGTTGGTCATAACTTTCCTTCCAAGGAGTAAGCGTCTTTTAATTTCATGGCTGCAGTCACCATCTGTAGTGATTTTGGAGCCCAGAAAAATAAAGTCTGATAGAGATATTATAAAAATATCAAACAGGACGGAATGAAATCAAGGTATAGTTATCTGTGTAAAGACATGTCTCCCCACTGAGGAAGCACCATGATATATCAAAATAAATTTAAACTTTCCTGAAAAGGCACCTAGATAACATTTCATGATAGATACAAAGCTAGGGATTTTAGAAAGAACAAGCCATGGAATATACTTAGTGCACATCATTTAAAACATCCTTCTCACCCATGGCGGATTCATGTCAATGTCTGGCAAAACTAATACAATATTGTGAAGTAATTAGCCTCCAATTAAAATAAATACATTTATATTGAAAAATAAACAAAACATCTTTCTTTATCTTGAATTACCAGCATTAAAATAACCTGATAATGAAAGCCTGAAATTAAGTGGCTATATGAAACCCAGCAAGAAAATAAAGCTTTCACTGAGCATGACAGTCTCTCTTCTATGAAGCAGACTGTATCACCAGTTAGAAGTCTAAGGAACAAGCCTACCTGGCAACTATAGAGATCTAGAGAGGGACTGGCAGAAGTGATGGTAAAGCTAGTTCATAAAAAGTTTCCAAAAGTGCCATTAGGAAAACATCTACATGGATAAACCACTTTTTTTCAAGATAAACTATATAAACAAGAAATAAACATATAAACAATTCTGAAAAAATATTATAATCTAAAAATAAACATTATTACAAATATCTAAGTATTATACATATAATTTAATATTTATATGTAAATACTATTTTATATATATTACTTAAGTATATTCATTAAAGAAACATGTGTTAAACCTAATTTGCTTTGCAATGGATTCCATTTGAAAAAAAAAAAACAGGATGTTTATAAACAAGGAAATATTTAAAATAATAAACCAGACAAAGATAAAGGTGAACTGGCTGAGAATCAAAGAAAGTGAAAAGAGAATTGGACAAGCTAATGAAGTAAAGTAAGAGATTTAAATGAAAATAAAGGCAAAGTCATAACACAGATCAGTTTCAGGTCCAAAAAATCAATACAGAATAGAAAACTGAATTACAGTAGACTGGGACAGACCTACAAAGTTCTACTAGATACAGAAAGAATAAAGATCGTTAAGAAATAAGATAAAAGATATTGAGCTTAATGCATGATAATTTATGATTCTGAAGAAGAGACTGAAACAAATGAGACATGAGTAGACACAAGCAAAGAATAATTTAACAGATAGGAAAAGACCTGAGTCCTTTGATGAATGTGTAAGGATCTGATCTCTAGGTAAACGTGAAAGAGTGAAGCGAGTTCTAAGAATCTCTCTTTTCAAAACTTGAAATTAAAATAACCACAAGATACTGATGTTTTTATCAGAGTTCTCAACCATTGGCCCCCCTCTCCCAAGTTGTAATTTAGGAAAATCCTAAAAAATTCTCTAAGACTTGCGAATTTGAAGAGAAGTGGTCCAACGAATACAATAGCCTTTTTCTCTCTGATTGTGAGAGTTTAAGGTAGATGGAGAAGAAAGTAACAGTGGCAACTTCAGAGACACTAGTGGTAAATACAGAAACTGCAGAACATAGAACAGGTTCAGTGAGAGATACATTTACAGTACTTTTAAGTGATTGATTTTTAATTAAAGTGATTTTTGAACCGATATACTGAAAAAGAAAAAACTTTTCTTTTTTGTGTATTGATCATACTCAACCCAGCAAGTGTTAGATTTATCTAAAAATGTATAGAACACAAAATCCAACCTTCAAACTTTAAATAACTCATGATAAGAAAGGAGTAATAGAGAATTCACTCACACTCTTTTAGAAGAAATGTAGACAGAATTACCCAAACGTAACATAAGTAAGAAAAATATTAATAATAAATGGCATCATGCAAATATATTAAATACGTAAACAAATGGCATTCATGAAAATATATTAAAATAGATCCATTTAAAACTTGAAGTCATAATGAAAAAAAAAAAAATTCCCTCAAGAGTCCCTTGGACTGCAAGGAGATCAAACCAGTCAATCCTGAGGAAATCAACCCTGAATATTCACTGGAAGGACTGATGCTGAAGGTAAAGCTCCAATACTTTGGCCACATGGTGAGAAGAGCCAAGTCAATGGGAAAGACCCTGATGCTGGGGAGGACTGAAAGCAGGAGGAGTAGCGGACGACAGAGGATGAGATGCTTGGATGGCATCACCGACTAAATGGACGTGAGTTTGAGCAAGCTCTGGGAGCTGGTGAAGGACAAGCCTGGTATGCTGCAGTTCATGGTGCCACAGAGAGTCAGACATACCTGAGTGGCTGAACAACAACAGCAACAGTTCTGTGCTATAGAGCTTAACAGAACAGTGGATTCATTAAATTAAACCTTAAGAAAATACAGAGCAACAAAGCTCAATATAAATTATGATTACAGAGAAAGGAAGCATTGCCAAGTTCTGAGATATTGGAAGAAACGTGCAAAAAGTAGAGTCAGGCCTCTAGAAAGTAAGTGGGACCCCAAACTGAAAGCCATCAGGGAAATCAGAGACTTTTGTACTTTAGCCTTAGAGAAGTAAATTTTGCCAAAACCAGAAGGAATAAGAAAATGTAAAACACAAACTTCCCTGCCAACATCTTGATTTTTAGCCCAGTGAGACCAATACTGAGTAATTGATTTATAGAACTGTAACATAACAAATCCGTGCTCTTTAAAGCCACCAAATTGACTGTAATTTGTCATGGCAGCAATATAAGTCTAATACATAACTGAAGAATATTATACACAGCCAAACCGTGTCCAGAAAACAAACGGGCGTCCCCAAAAGTGAAAGTGGTAAGTACACTCTCCCGGTGGTTCTAACAAGACTGAATTGGAAATGCAGTACCAACTTTTCTTCTTTTGTTTTAAATGTCTAAGGAGTGGAACTTTCCAATGCAGAGATTTAAGAAGCAGCTGAATAATATAATTGAAAAAAAAAAAAAAAGTGTTGGAGGAAAGAAAGAATAAGAGGGATCAACATGCTATTTTTCCTTATTTTGTTTTCCACAGGAAAGGAGTCAGATCATACTATATACAATTGAAAATTATGGTTTAAACATTTACATGTGCACATACACATGATCTTTAAGAACAATGCTATTCTAAAAGACAAAAACTCCTTTAGACAATAATATCTTAAGAAAGAATATTTCAGAAGCTCAACACAGTTTCATTTTAGTTTCATGTCCTATAAAGGAAAATTAAATATAATTCTAAGTACATCTTATTTATATGAATTTGTCCTCATTTTACTTCTACTCTATTTGTGTCTGCATAGAGAAATGACTGGATCAATGTTGTGAAGTAATTCCCGTGTTCTTTAGATGATGAATTTGAAATAAAAAATTCAAAATAACACAGAGAACAGATGCCAGTAGATTACTTGATCATATTAATTAGTAATCTAATGATTACTACATAAATATTATTTTCATACCATTACACATGTTTGAATATTTCTGTTGTATGTTAAAAATGAGTGTGCTCAGTCGTTCAGTCATATCCAATTCTTTTCAACCTCATGGACTGTAGCCCTCCATGCTCTTCTGCCCATGGTATTTTCCAGGCAAGAATAAAATATTTTGTTCTACTAATATTTAACCCTAACCCTAAATCTATCATCCTATAGAAACCAATATGATTAAAGAAATTGCTATTTAACTTGTTAATATTTTTATTAAAATGCAATGTGTTTGTAACTTATTGAACCTAATGAAAATATAGCAAAGCAAGCAGTCACCACCAATCTACACTGAAAATCTTAGTATTTAGGAAAAATGGTAAAAGTTTTAGTAACAACAATAACAAAATATCTACTTGCTTTCTTTCAAGGAAGTTTCCATGTAGTTTGTGACTAGAGATAATATTTAGCAAAAATAAGAGTAATATAAGTGATTTTGACTCAGTGCAACTAAAATTGCATTGGCTGTGTTCAACACCCTACTTCTGAAAGCAACAGGAAAATAGAATTCTGATGCTTTCTGATATTAAACTCATTATGATTTTGTGAAATGTCCTGCATTTTATTTTTTCTTGCAGTGTTCCTAATCACAGATGTTTGGGAATGACGGTAGGCAAATCTATTCTAAGCAGAATAGCAACATGGATTTTGTTATTGAGCCTGGTTGTTTTGGTTAAACAAAACTTTGTCTAAAGATCTATCATCTTATCAGAGAATATAAACAAACTGGATTAATTTTGTGTTGTTCCAAAATAATTTTGCTTCTGTTGAAATTCAGAAGAAGAGACATCTTATAGGAAATCACATTCTGTCCTTCTTCCCTTTTAAATTACAGGCATGTTCTGCACAAGAACAGAGCAGATAGTGAACACTCATACCCCAAGACCTAAATAGAACAGCAAAATATATAAATCCAGGTCCTTACCCAAGACTGTCACATCTAATGAACAAGCCAAACTAATATACCCACAGTACACACTGTGTGACCATTCATTCTCAAGTTTGGCCTTTGCTGTGTACTTTACTTATTCAGGATTTCAAAGAGCTCAACTGGAATTCCATCACCTCCACTAGCTTTGTTCATAGTGAGGCTTTCGAAGGCCAACTTGACTGCACATTCCAGGATGTCTGGCTCTAGGTCAGTGATCACACCATCGTGATTATCTGGGTCGTGAAGATCTTTTTTGTACAGTTCTGTGCATTCTTGCCACCTCTTCTTAATATTTTCTGCTTCTGTTAGGTCCATACCATTTCTGTCTTTTATCGAGCCCATCTTTGCATGAAATGTTCCCTTGGTATCTCTAATTTTCTTGAAGAGATCTCTAGATCTCTAGCTCAACTGGAATTCCAAATCTTGAAAGATGATGCTGTGAAAGTGCTGCACTCAATATGCCAACAAGTTTGGAAAACTCAGCAATGGCCACAGGACTGGAAAAAGTCAGTTTTTATTCCAATCCCAAAGAAAGGCAATGCCAAAGAATGCTCAAACTACTGCACAATTGTACTCATCTCACACGTTAGTAAAGTAATGCTCAAAATTCTCCAAGCCAGGCTTCAGCAATACGTGAACCGTGAACTTCCAGATGTTCAAGCTGGTTTTAAAAAAGGCAGAGAAACCAGAAACCGAATTGCCAACATCTGCTGGATCATCAAAAAAGCAAGAGAGCTCCAGAAAAATCGATTTCTACTTTATTGACTATGCCAAAGCCTTTGACTGTGTGGATCACAATAAACTGTGGAAAATTCTGAAAGAGATGGGAATACCAGACCACCTGATCTGCCTCTTGAGAAATCTATATGCAGGTCAGGAAGCAACAGTTAGAACTGGACATGGAACATCAGACTGGTTCCAAATAGGAAAAGGAGTACATCAAGGCTGCATATTGTCACCCTGCTTATTTAACTTCTATGCAGAGTACATCATGGGAAATGCTGGGCTGGAAGAAGCACAAGCTGGAATCAAGATTGCTGGGAGAAATATCAATAACCTCAGATATGCAGATGACACCACCTTTATGGCAGAAAGTGAAGAGGAACTCAAAAGCCTCTTGATGAAAGTGAAAGAGGAGATTGAAAAAGTTGGCTTAAAACTTAACATCCATCAAATGAAGATCATGGCATCTGGTCCCATCACTTCATGGGAAATAGATGGGGAAACAGTGTCAGACTTTATTTTTCTGGGCTCCAAAATCACTGCAGATGGTGACTGCAGCCATGAAATTAAAAGATGCTTACTCCTTGGAAGGAAAGTTATGATCAACCTAGATAGCATATTGAAAAGCAAAGACATTACTTTGCCAACAAAGGTCCATCTAGTAAAGCAGAGACATTACTTTGCCAACAAAGGTCCATCTAGTAAAGGCTATTCCAGTGGTCATGTATGGATGTGAGAATTGGACTGTGAATAAGGCTGAGTGCCAAAGAATTGATGCTTTTGAACTGTGTTGTTGGAGAAGACTCTTGAGAGTCCCTTGGACTGCAAGGAGATCCAACCAGTCCATTCTGAAGGAGATCAGCCTGGGATTTCTTTGGAAGGAATGATGCTGAAGCTGAAACTCCAGTACTTTGGCCACCTCACGCGAAGAGTTGACTCACTGGAAAAGACTGATGCTGGGAGGGGTTGGGGCAGGAGGAGAAGGGGACAACAGAGGATGAGATGGCTGGATGGCATTACTGACTCGATAGACATGAGTCTGAGTGAACTCTGGGAGTTGTGATGGACAGGGAGGCCTGGTGTGCTGTGATTCATGGTGTCCCAGAGTCGAACATGACTGAGTGACTGAACTGAGCTGAACTGAACTTACTTATTCAGAGATAGGAGAAGATGATATTATAGCCTTTTGAGGGCTTCCCTGGTGGCTCAGTGGTAAAGAGTCCACCTGCCAGTGCAGGAGATGTAGGTTAATTCCTTGAGATGAGAAGACTCCCTGGAAAACAAAATGATGACCCACTCCAGTATTCTTGCTTGAAAAATCTCATGAACAAAGGAGCCTGGTGGTCTACAGTTCATGGGGTCATGAGAGTAGGACTTGACTTAGTGACTAAACAGCAGTAGCAGCAGCAAGATTCAGAAACATGAAGTTAAGGCTCTTGGAAATTCAGAGCAAAAGAAAAGAAGCTTATGAATCTCTCCAGGCAGAAATAAATATACTGAACCTGTTAGGTGGTGACAGCATTGACTCCATAAAGCAGGAGAAAATTCTGTTGCGAACATAGAGAGTGGGCTGTTTGGATGGGTCTTGAAAACTTAGGGCAGTATGAAATAGAAGCTAGCAAATGAAAATTCTTGGTAGGACATGGAAACTGAAAATGATGCTTAAGAAAAATTAGTAACAAAGTGGTTGATGGAAACTGGACTATCACATAGGCCACAGTGAGATCACTCCCATCAAAGCTGAAAAATTACTAACAGAGAGGAAGAGTTAGTGATACACATTTTATTTCAAGAGATTTATTTTATAGACATGGAGTAAAAACGAGGTATTTTATTTATTTATGTATGGAGGCCTGCTTTTTAGTCATATAACACTAGGGCACACTCCCCTATAGTAATTCAAAATGCATTAGTGCTAATGGTAGTTGTTTTGACCCAAGCAAGTCAAAGAGTTAATTTTATTAAATTAAGTCATTCAAAGCCATGTCTCTCAGGGAATTAAAGCATAAGCACTAGCTACATGAGAAAATGAATGCTATGTCAAGGCAGTGCCAGAGTAGGGGCCAATTATGTTTTAGCATAATTGAACAAATCCTAGGTGCAGCCTACCTCCTCATGTTTCAGTATGAATTTATTAAATGCATTTTGATCCCTGAAGACTACTAGAAGCCATAGTTAATTTGCATGGAAGTTAAATCTGTGGTTGGGCTATATAAATAAGCTAAAAATCATTTATTTTGTGTGTTTGTTTTGCATTGCATTCTCATCCTTGACCTTCTGCTTGTCTTGTCTATTTTTCCCACTGAGAGCTCATTCATTTTCATGACTTTTCTTATCAACTCTTTGCTGGTGATCTGAAAGATCCTATGTATTGCTCTGGCAGAATTTTCAGATTATTTGGGGGAAAGCAGAGATTTTTTCCTCTTCTCTTTTTTGGGAGGGAATGAGGAATACAATTTCACATCCAAGCCAATATATTCTCCTTAAAATTTTCACCCAAATTCCTACCCTTTCTTCATTAAAATCTTGTCTTAATATTTCAACAGGGTTTAGATCTTGAAGTCACCTGTGCTTTTTCATAGATGCGTTGTAGAATTATATTTGGAAGCCTTAAATCTGTTTGTTTTCTGACTACATCACTCCTTTCCCCTCTCACCAATCCCTTAAGGTTATCTTTCTTTGCTTATGTGAAAAGGAGAAAAAAAAGGTGGGGGGGACTTCAAAGAAATCTCTTGCTTTCAGGTCAAAGAATATTTGGATGGCAGCATACACAGCCAAAATTGTTCTGCTACTGAAGAATCAATAGCATGGTGGGGTGGAGGCTTGAAAAAAAGAGGTGATAAAAGATGGCATTGGAATGAGTTATCTTCAGTTCTGAATCATAACCTCATCAGATAGAGTATGATAAGTTGTGTTTTGTTTTTGTTGCTTTTGTTTTTCCCTACAACACTTCTAATATATCACACCACTCCCTCTCTTCTATCTTGCAGAGTTTCTGCTGAAAAATCTGCTGATAGTTGCTATTTTTTGTCTTGCTGCTTTTAAAATTCTCTCTCCAACTTTTGACATTTTAATTATAACGTGTCTTCATGTGGTTCTTTTTGGATTCATAGTGTTTGGAACTGTCTGTTCTTCCTGGACCTGGACATCTGTTTCCTTCCCCAGGTTGGAGAATATTTTAAACATTATTTTTTCAAATAAGTTTTTGACTCCTTTCTCTATTTTCTCTCCTTCTGGGACCCCTATAATGAAAATGCTAATATGGTTAATGTTGTCTCTGAAGTCTTTTATGTTATCCTCATTTAAATTATTTTTCTTTTTGTATTCCAATTGGATGAGTTCTGCTATGTTCCTTTCAGATCACTGATCCATTCTTCTCTATCATCTACTCTGTTGTTGATTTCTTCCAGTGTACTTTTCATTTCAGTTACTGTATTATTCAGCTCTGATTTTTTTTTCTTATAGTTTCTGACTCTATATCATTAAGATCTTTTTCTATCAAAGATACACTAGGTATCACCTCACACGTCAATCAGAATTGTCATCATCAGAAAATCACAAACAATAAATGCTGGAGAGTATGTGGAGAAAAGGGAGACCTCCTACACTGTTGGTTGGAATGCAAATTGTTATAGCTACTATGAATAAATTATCGAGGTTCCTTAACAAACTAAAAATAGAGCTACCATACTATCTAGCAATCCAACTTGTGGACATATATCCAGAGAAAACCATAATTGAAAGATACATGCACCTCAGTATTCATTGCAGCGCTTGGCTACTTACAATAGTCAAGGCATGGAAGTAACCTGAATCTCCGTCAACAGAGGAATGGAAAAAAGGATGTGTCACATATATACACTGGAATGTTACTCAGCCACTAAAAGGAATAAAGCAATGCCATTTACAGCAACAGGAATGGACCTAGAGCTTGTCATGCTGAGTGAAGGAAGTCAGACAGAGAAAGAGAAATATTGTGTGTCCCTTATATGCAGAATCTAAATGGTGCCAATGAACTTATTTACAAAACAGGAGTAGAGTCACAGATATAGAAAACAAACTTGTGGTTCCCAGGGAGTAAGTGGGAGAGGGATAAATTGGGATTGACATATATGCACTACTATATATAGAATAGATAACTATTAAGAACCAACTGAATAGCACAGGAAACTATTCAATACTCTGCAATGACCTATATGAGAAAAGAATAAAAAAAGAGTGGATACATGTGTATTGACTCATTTTGCTATACAACAGATATTAATACAACATTGTAAATCAACTACATGCCAATTAAAAAAAATAACATTAAAAATATTTTTCTGAGGTTTAGTCTTGTTATTTTGTTAGGAAAATATTTTTCTTTTTCCTCACTTTGCTTGGCTTTCTGTGCTTGATTCTATGAATTAGGCAAAACTTATTTTTCTCAGTCTTGTAGGAGTGGACTTGTATAGGTCCTTCTTAACCAAGCCTGCCATAGCTCTTGGTTATCTCTTAAATCTTTTTAGTTGTATATACCACGTGATTTATTCTTAATATGACCTTACTGTTGAGGGGGAGCAGAGACCTGTCAGTGATCCAAATGGAGGAATCTTATTTAACATTTAATTCAGGCTGATTAAATTTCAGATTCTCAGGCAGCAGCTTTAAAAGTGTGAAGATATATACCATTCTGTGAACCACAGTCATAACTCCTGCTGGCCTCCAGACCAGATTTTGGAGGTGTCCCGTAGATGATAGCTATAAAATGTGGGCTCCCCTTTCTGGGGAATCTTGTTGAGCAGTAGCAAGGCCAAGGGCACACACAAGCGTAGTGTCTCTCTGCTTATTTTCCTTGGGAGTACCGTCTTAGGCACATCCTCCTCTTGAACCATCTCCGAAGTAACAGAGGTTTTATTATGCTCATATAGATAATCATTTTCATTTCTGCCTTAAGATAGAGTTTAGAAGAAGCAGACTGCCTCTTTATGATGAAATTCTGTGTTCATCAGGCCAAAAATAGGAGATTCAAAGCTTCTCAGATATATTAAAAAGAAAAAACATGCTTGGAAATTTCACAAACCTCTGAGGGTGATATTTAAGTTGTGTGTACTAATGTTTTAAATAGAGAACAAAAGAGTAATAGAAACCTCTTTTAACTGATTCTAAAACTCTGGGTAATAGTAAGTCATATTGTATTTTGTAAGAATTCACATTAGGTCTGATATTAAAAAGGGAGTCAACCCTAATTTTAATAAGCACTTAATAAAATACAGGGCTATGAAAAGGCCAAAAAAAAAAATACATTAAATTATCTAGATCTGAGAAAATTTCCAGACTGTTGACTTCATTATAGTTGCAGATTCAGCAACATACTCAGCAACATAAGTAGTTCCCACAGCACAGAAACAGAATCATTTTACAAAAGGCAGATGAGGAATTCAAAACCACTTTGGATTTAATATTTTTGTTGAAATTTAATTGAAGAACTTACAGAAGTGAAGAGTATGTGAAGAAGTAGTGCATAAAGTCATCATTTTTTTTTAAACAGTTTAATAATATGGGTTCATCAGCTTCTTATAGCCTCACATCATTGTGATTTCCTGATGTCTTACATGACTAGGGTCATATAGATTATGTACCAACACATTATTAATTTAAAGTAATAAGGTTGAAAGCAAAGACAAATGGCTCTTTTAAAATGACAATGTCATCTATATTCAGTGTTGTTCTTAGTAAAATATGACAGCTTGCAACACTCTTTTCTCCTTCCTTTATTATCTAGACAGTCTCATGCTAGTTGAGTATTTAAGATTTGTTAGAAATGGTTTAGTAAATTACATGAAGAAACAAAATGTTATATAATAAATTCTCATCAAAAGTGTCATGCTCCATTGTCTTTAAACTTTGAAAAGCTAAAGCATTACTAGTTGAAATATTTTTAAAATGCCATTTTTTTAACCAGTCCCTATCACAGATTCAACTCATATAAAGTGAAAAGGAAGCAGACATTAAATCCAAATAAATTTTGTTACCTAGAACTATTAAAATTATCTATTAGCTGAAGTATCACAAGTATAGCAAAAAATGTCCATTGTATTGCTTCTTAATAATAAACCTTTATGAATGTTTCAAAACTGTTCATAAATATAAACACTTTGGTCAGTCTAAATTAACCTCATCAGATTATACCTTAACTATTCTATATTAAAACTTGAATTTACATATTATTTGTTGTATTTCAGATATTTTTCTAACATAGAAAAAGGCATTTCTATGTTTGGAGAACTCACAGTCAAGTGGGGAAGAAGGACAAATAAACAAAAATTTAACATACAGTTAGAAAATGTAATTTTGGTTGCATATATAATGCACTTTTGGAAATCAAGGGGGAGAAGTGACTTCCAGAAGGTTTGGAGTGATTCCATTAGGTATGGTTAAGAAATTATTCATGGAGAATTGGACTAAGTCAAAATGAACCTTAGGTCACAATTTTTTTTGCATATAATCCCCCTGTTCTTCAAAAAAGAAGTGTTTTCCTTCATATTTTTTAATGGAGTCTACTCTAAACTTGTATTTCACTTCATTTTTCAAGTTTACAATTTTAAATTGTAATTTTCAATTTTACATTGAAAGTGCATCATAATTTCAGTTATCAGAGAAATCTAGTAGAAAACTTATTTTCCCTAGTATCAGAAACATGAATTTGGGTAAGATTTCCCTTAGTAAAAACACATTTATCATGTCACCAAGTTGAAGAGTGGTAACTAATATCTTAATCATCTTAAAAGTACAACTTTATCAGTATTATACAAAGTTATTGGCTAAATAAGAATATTTCAAACTTTAATTGAAAAAAGGTACCCTAAAGAGACAGGTGGTCATTATCACTAGTGTTTTGAATTCTCCAATATTTCTTCCATATTTAAGAAAGAAAGGTGAGAGTTATGAAAAAATATCATTCTTCCACAAGGAGCTTTGAAAATGATAACAATTTAAATAAGTAAACACATAGTTTAATACCTAAGGCAGACAAATACTTTAAGAACGATAAGAAAACAAAAATATGGATAAAAAGAGAAAGATGATACGACAAAATAATAAAATTTCAATGGAGTAAATAAACTTTTACAGCAAAATTCATGCCTCTTATAAGAATTTTATAAAACTAGTTATATAACATTAAAGCTCAGAATGTAAAGCGTCATAAATTCATATTATGATAAAATGGTGTGACATGGCCATTTTTAAGTCAAAACTGTCCTTTTCCTAATTCAGTTCAGTTCAGTTCAGTCTCTCAGTCGTGTCTGACTCTTTGCGACCCCATGAATTGCAGCATGCCAGGCCTCCCTGTCCATCACCAACTCCCAGAGTTCACTCAAATTCACGTCCATTGAATTGGTGATGCCATCCAGCCATCTCATCCTCTGTCGTCCCCTTCTTCTACTGCCCCCAATCCCTCCCAGCATCAGTGTCTTTTCCAGTGAGTCAACTCTGCGTGACGTGGCCAAAGTATTGCAGTTTCAGCTTCTTTTCTTAATTAATTATATTTAAAAATCATATTCTTCCCATTTTAATGAACTAAACCTTTTAAGGTGATTTCAAATAAATATCACTATATTTTCCTTTTCATAGTGTTCAAAATTCATTAAAACTCCTAAGGAATCTAAGTTCAAGTTTCAGTAACTAGTGATTTTTGAAAATTATCAAGTGCTATACCTCCACAAACTTAATCAGACAAGGAATTTATACTGTCATTATTGTTTGTGATGTGCTTTTATTTATATCATCTCCTTTATTTCTGTGTCAGCTTCCCCATGATGAAGTTACTACTTAGCATATTAAATAAAAGTAGAAACTGAGTTAATTAGCTCCCTGAGAGTCACAGAGACTTTAAGCATTAGGATAAAAAAAATTTAAATATAGGTATTTTACTCCTAGATTAGCATTCTCTTCTTCCTAATAAATCTGAAAAAATAAAGAGCATGTTTTTAAGTGAACTTACTATATCTGTTTAAATATAAATATCTGGCTGCTTCTTTTCATCCTAGTGGATAAGGTAAGGGAGCAGGTCCTGGAATGGGCCTCTCCTTTAAAAAAAAAAAAATATATATATATATATATATAAATATCTGATCTTTGGGGAGGCACTGGAATGACTTTGAGGAGATACCCCATGTCCAA
>NW_011494944.1:1729275-1730874 GCF_000754665.1 Bison bison bison | reverse complement strand
AGCTGCCCAGCACTCAAGCGGTAGCTGTGCAGAGCTGGACTGAGGAGATACCCCTCATCCAGGGCCAAGGAGAAGCCCCAGCAAGGTGGTAAAAGAGACAAATCTGCATTTAGAATCAAGCCCTATACCCACCAGAGGTACTCAAAAGGCTCAAACAAATCTTTTGCACACCAAGACCCAGAGACCCTACAGAGACTGAGACAGACCTGTGTTTGAGTGTCTCCTGTGGTGGTACGGGTCAACAGTGGACTGCTGCAGGGGCAGGGGCTCTGGGTGCAGTAGGGGCTCTGGGTATGGCATAAGCCCTCTTGGAGGAGGTCACCATTAACCCCACCATAGAGCTGCCAGAACTTATACAGGACTGGGGAAACAGGCTCTTGGAGGGGACAAACAAAACCTGTGTGTACCAGGACCCAAGAGAAAGGAGCAGTGACCCACAAGAGACTGATCCAGACTTGCCCATGAGCATCTACGGGTCTCCAGTAGAGGCATGGGTTGGCGGTGGCCTGCTGCAGGGTTGGGGCACTGAGTGCAGCAGTGCCTGCATGGGGCCTTTTGAAGTAGGTTGCCATTATCTTCATTACCTCCACCATAGTTGGGCTTCAGGTCAGATAACAGGGAGGGACCACAGCCATGCCCATCAAAAGAAAATTGGATTAAAGATTTACTGAGCATGGCCCCGCCCAACAGAACAAAACCCAGTTTCCCCCTCAGTCAGTCTAGGAAGCTTCCTTAAGCCCCTTATCCTTCTCCATCAGAGGGTAGACAGACTGAAAACCACAATCACAGAAACCAATCATCTGACCACATGGACCACAGCCTTGTCTACCTCAATGAAACTATGAGCCATGCTGTGTAGGGCCACCCGAGACAGACAGGTCATGGTGGAGAGTTCTGACAAAATGTGGTCCACTGGAGAAGGGAATGGCAAACCACTTCAGTATTCTTGCCTTGAGAACCCCATGAACAGTATTAAAAGACAAAAAGATAGGACACTGAAAGATGAATTCCCCCGGTCAGTAGGTGCCCAATATGCTACTGGAGATCAGTGGAGAATTAACTCCAGAAAGAATGAAGAGACAGAGCCAAAGCAAAAACAACACCTAGTTGTGGATGTGATGAGACGGAAATAAAATCTGATGCTGTATAGAGCAATATTGCATAGGAATCTGGACTGTTATGTATATGAATCAAGACAAATTGAAAGTGGTCAAAAGGAGATGGCAAGAGTGAAAATCGACATTTTAGGAATCACGAACTAAAACGGACTGGAATGGGTGAATTCAACTTCAAATTTAACCATTATATCTACTACTGTGGGCAAGAATCCCTTAGAAACAATGGATTAGCCATCATAGTCAACAAAAGAATCAGATATGCAGTATTTGGATACAATCTCAAAAATGACAGAATGATCTGTTCATTTCCAAGGTCAACCATTCAATATCATGGTAATCCAAGTCTAGTCCCCGACAAGTAATGCTGAAGAAGCTGAAGTTGAACGGTTTGATGAAGACCTACAAGACCTTCTAAAACTAACATCCAAAAAAGATGTCCTTTTCATTATAGGGGACTGAAAGACAAAAGCAGGAAGTCAAC
>NW_011494944.1:1729056-1729175 GCF_000754665.1 Bison bison bison | reverse complement strand
ATATATATATATATATCTGATCTTTGGGGAGGCACTGGAATGACTTTGAGGAGATACCCCACGTCCAAGGGCAGAAAA
This sequence comes from Bison bison bison, assembly GCF_000754665.1. NCBI lineage: Eukaryota > Metazoa > Chordata > Mammalia > Artiodactyla > Bovidae > Bison > Bison bison. The sequence continues at coordinate 1,729,097 of NW_011494944.1, read as the reverse complement.
GCCCCAGCAAAACCGTAGACACTGGAGTGGCAGGGGGGGGG
>NW_011494944.1:1724282-1728956 GCF_000754665.1 Bison bison bison | reverse complement strand
TCCAAAAAAGATGTCCTTTTCATTATAGGGGACTGAAAGACAAAAGCAGGAAGTCAACAGATACCTGGAGTAAACAGTAACTTTGGCCTTGGAGTACAGAATGAAGCAGGGCAAAAGCTAATATAGTTTTCCAAGAGAACACATTGATCATAGCAAACATCTTCCAACAACACAAGAGAAGACTCTATACTTGGACATCACCAGATGGTCGACACCGAAATCAAGTTGATTATATTCTTTGCAGCCAAAGATGGAGACGTTCTATACAGCCAACAAAAACAAGACTAGGAGCTGACTGTGGCTCAGATCATGAACTCCTTATTGCCAAATTCAGACTTAAATTGAAGAAAGTAGGGAAAACCACTAGACCATTCAGGTATGTTCTAAATTAAATGCCTTATGATTATACAGTGGAAGAGACAAATAGATTCAGTGATTTGATCTGATAGACAGAGTGCCTGATGAACTATGGACAGAGGTTCGTGACATTTCACAGGAGGCAGGGATCAAGACCATCCCCAAGAAAAATAAATGCAAAAAGTCAAAAGAGTTGTCTAAGGGGGCCTTACAAATAGCTGTGAAAAGACGAGAAGCAAAAGGCAAAGGAGAAAAGGAAAGATAAACCCATCTGAATGCAGAGTTCCAAAGAATAGCAAGGAGAGATAAGAAAGGTTTCCTCAGTGATTAATGCAAAGAAATAGAGGAAAACAATAGAATGCAAAAGACTAGAGATGTCTTCAAGAAAATGAGAGATACCAAGGGAACATTTCATGCAAAGATGGGCACAATAAAGCCCAGAAATGGTATGGATCTAACATAAGCAGATGTTAAGAAGACATGCCAAGAATACAGAGATCTATACAAAAAAGATCTTCACGACCCAGATAGTCACGATGGTGTAATCATTCATCTAGAGCCAGACATTCTGGAATGTGAAGTCAAGTGGGCCTTAGAAAGCATCACTACGAACAAAGCTAGTGGAGGTGATGGCATTCCAGTTGAGCTCTTTCTTTTCTTCTTCTTTTTTTAAAAATTTATTTTATTATTTAACTTTACAATATTGTTATTGGTTTTGCCATAGATCAAAATGAATCCGCCACAGTTGAGCTCTTTCAAATCCTGACAGATGATGCTGTGAAAGTGCTGCACTCAATATGCCAGCAAATTTGGAAAATTCAGCAGTGGCCACAGGACTGGAAAAGGTCAGTTATCATTCCAATCCCAAAGAAAGGTAATGCCAAAGAATGCTCAAACTACCACACAACTGCACTCATCTCACGTGCTAGCAAAGAAATGCTCAAAATTATCCAAGCCAGGCTTCAACAGTACATGAACCGTGAACTTCCAGATGTTCAAGCTGGATTTAGAAAAGGCAGAAGAATCACAGATCAAATTGCCAACAAAGGGTGGATCATCGAAAAAGAGAGAGAATTCCAGAAAAACAGCTACTTCTGCTTTATAGACTATGCCAAAGCCTTTGACTGTGTGGATCTCAATAAACTGTGGAAAATTCTTAAAGAGAGGGGAATACCAGAGCACCTGACCTGCCTCCTGAGAAATCTGTATGCAGGTCAGGAAACAACAGTTAGAACTGGATATGGAACAACAGACTGGTTTCAAATCGGGAATGGTTTACATCAAGGTTGCATATTGTTATCCTGCTTATTTAACTTGTATGCAGAGTACATTATGAAAAATGCTGGACTGGATGAAGCACAAGCTGGAATCAAGATTGCTGGGAGAAATAGTAATAACCTCAGATATGCAGATGAGGTTATGGCAGAAAGTGAAGAAAAACTAGTGATCCTCTTGACGAAAGTGCAAGAGCAGTTTGCAAAAGATCATGGCATCTAGTCCTATTACTTCATGGCAAATAGATGAGGAAACAATGGGAACAGTGACAGACTTTATTTTTGGGGAGCTCGAAAATCACTGCAGATGTTGACTGAAGCCATGAAATTAGAAGAGGCTTCTCCTTGGAAGAAAATTTATGACCAACCTAGACAGCATATTAAAAAGCAGAGACATTACTTTGCCAACAAGTGTTGGTCTAGTCAAAGTTTTGGTTTTTCTAGTAGTCATGTATGGATGTGACCGTTGGACTATACAGAAAGGTGATTGCCAAAGTACTGATGCTTTTGAACTGTGTTGTTGGAGAAGACTCTTGAGAGTCCCTTGGATAGCAAGGATATCCAACCAGTCCATCCTAAAGGAAATCAGTCTTGAATATTCTTTGGTAGGATTGATGCTGATGCTTTAACTCCAATACTTTGGACACCTGATGTGATTAACTGACTCTGGAAAAGACCCCAGTGCTGGGAATGGCTGAAGGTGGGAAGAGAAGTCAATGACAGAGGATGAGATGGTTGGATGGCATCACCCATTCTATGAACATAAGTTTGAGTAAGCTTCAAGAGTTGGTGATGGACAGGGAAGTCTGGAGTGCTGTGCAGTCCATGGGGTCGCAAAGAGTCAGACACAATTGAGCGACTGAACTGATCTTTGAGGAAGATTATTTGCAAAGATATCAGTCATACTCACAGTGACTCTCTTCAGTAAAATAAATATTTATATATGATTCAAATTCTATAATGAGAGGTTAAAAGACAGAGGTAATAGGTAACTAATTGTTTAATATTTGTTCCAAAAGGAGAAGCATCAGAAATATCTGCTGTCCCTCCCCGTGGGAGAATTTTATTTCCTTGTCCAGTTGGTGTCTGACTTGGTTAGTCGCTTATGATGCCACACTCTGTTGGAAAGTTATGTTCCTACCAGTTATGTGAGAAGTTGCCAAAGGACTTTCTTTGGCCAATAAAATGTGTCATTTCTGAATAAACTGTTTAAGAGTCAATATATAATTTCAATGATAACTTTTCCTTTTCAATGAGACACACATTGTCACTTACAAGGACTGTTCTTTCAGACAATACAGTGAAATGAAGACAAAGAAAAATAAACCACAGCTGACCCGCAACAAACACAAAATAATTACTTTTGGAACACATGTATGCCTATGGTGGATTAATTTCGATATATGGCAGAACCAATACAATATTGCAAAGTTTAAAAATAAAATTAAAAACATAAAAAAAAATAATAAATAAAAGCCTACTGCTACTGCTGCTGCAAAGTCACTTCAGTTGTGCCCGACTCTGTGCGACCCCATAGACAGCAGCCCACCAGGCTTCCCCATCCCTGGGATTCTTCAGGCAAGAACACTGGAGTGGGTTGCCATTTCCTTCTCCAATGCATGAAAGTGAAAAGTGAAAGGGAAGTCACTCAGTCGTGTCCGACTCTTCGCGACCCCATGGACTGCAGCCTACCAGGCTCCTCTGTCCGTGAGATTTTCTAGGCAAAAGTACTGGAGTAGGGTGCCATTTACCTAATTCCCTACTTTCTTCAATTTAAGTCTGAATTTGGCAATAAGGAGTTCATGATCTGAGCCACAGTCAGCTCCAAGTCTTGTTTTTGCTGACTGTACAGAGCTTCTTAATCATTGGCTGCAAAGAATATAATCAATCTGATTTTGGTGTTGACCATCTGGTGATGTCCATGTGCAGAGTCTTCTCTTGTGTTGTTGGAAGAGGGTGTTTGCTATGACCAGTGTGTTCTGTTGGCAAAACTCTATTAGCCTTTGCCCTTTCATTCCGTATTCCAAGGCCAAATTTGCCTGTTACCCCAGGTGTTTCTTGACTTCCTACTTTTGCATTCCAGTTCCCTATAATGAAAAGGACATCTTTTTTGTGTGTTAGTTCTAAAAGGTCTTGTAGGTCTTCATAGAACCGTTCAACTTCAGCTTGTTCAGCATTACTGGTTGGGGCATAGACTTGGATTACTGTGACATTGAATGGTTTGCCTTGGAAATGAACAGAGATAATTCTGTCATTTTTGAGACTGCATCCAAGTACTGCATTTCGGACTCTTTTGTTGGCCATGATGGCTACTCGATTTCTTCTAAGGGATTCCTGCCCACAGTAGTAAATATAATGGTCATCTGACTTAAATTCACCCATTCCAGTCCATTTTAGTTCGCTGATTCCTAGAATGTCGACGTTCACTCTTGCCATCTCTTGTTTGACCACTTCCAATTTGCCTTGATTCATGGACCTGACATTCCAGGTTCCTATGCAATATTGTTCTTTACAGCATCAGACCTTGCTTCTAACATCAGTCACATCCACAACTGGGTATTGTTTTTGCTTTGGCTCCATCCCTTCATTCTTTCTGGAGTTACTTCTCCACTGATCTCCAGTAGCATATTGGGCACCTACTGACCTGGGGAGTTCCTCTTTCAGTATCCTATCATTTTGCCTTTTCATACTGTTCATGGGGTTCTAAAGGCAAGAATACTGAAGTGGTTTGCCATTTCCTTCTCCAGTGGACCACATTAGAAAACTAAGATCATGGCTTCTGATCCCATCACTTCATGGGAAATAGAAGGGGAAACAGTGGAAACAGTGTCAGACTTTATTTTCTGGGGCTCCAAAATCACTGCAGATGGTAATTGCAGCCATGAAATTAAAAGATACTTACTCCTTGGAAGGAAAGTTATGAGCAACCTAGATAGCATATTAAAAAGCAGAGACATTACTTTGCCAACAAAGGTCCGTCTAGTCAAGGCTATGGTTTTTCCTGTGGTCATGTATAGATGTGAGAGTTGGACTGTGAAGAAGG
>NW_011494944.1:1723147-1724182 GCF_000754665.1 Bison bison bison | reverse complement strand
ACCGAAGAATTGATGCTTTTGAACTGTGGTGTTGGAGAAGACTTTTGAGAGTCCCTTGGACTGCAAGGAGATCCAACCAGTCCATTCTAAAGAAGATCAGTCCTGGGTGTTCTTTGGAAGGACTGATGGTAAAGCTGAAACTCCAATACTTTGGCCACCTCATGTGAAGAGTTGACTTATTGGAAAAAAACTCTGATGCTGGGAGGGATTGGGGGCAGGAGGAGAAGGGGATGACAGAGGATGAGATGGCTGGATGGCATCACTGACTCAATGGACATAAGTTTGGGTGAACTCCGGGAGTTGGTGATGGACAGGGAGGCCTGGCATGCTGCAATTCATGGGGTCGCAAAGAGTCGGACACGACTGAGTGGCTGTACTGAACTAATTACCTAATCTAAAAGAAACAAGGCTACCCTCTTTGCAGAGAAAACTACATGTAAGAGAAAAAAGGAAATTTGCTTCTAGAGGAAAAAATTATACTCACACACACTTTTGTAAAATGTAGATTTGATTTAAAGTAGACATTTAAAGGGGTTTCCCTAGTAACTCAGCTGGTATAGCAGCTGCCTGCAATGCAGGAGACCTCGGTTTGATTCCTGGATTGGGAAGATACCCTGAGAAGTCATAGGCTACCCACTTCAGTATTCCTGGGTTTCCCTGCTGGCACCAATGGTAAAGAATCTATCTGCAATGTGGAAGACCTGGGTTTGATCCTTGAGTTGGGAAGATCCCCTGGAGGAAGGCTTGGTAACCGCGCCAAGTATTCTGGAGAATCCCCATGGACAGAGGAGCCTAGCAGGCTACAGTCCACCAGATCACAAACAGTCAGACACAACTGAGCAACTAATCACAGCACAACAAAGACATTTAAAGAGTCTAAAATTATTGAAAGTAGCACTGATTGTGTCTTACCTTCAAACTGGCATGATCAACATCACCTGAAAACTTTTGAGAAAGGCAAACTCACCTCCCTGCCTCAAATCTAGTGAATTGTAATCTCTGGAAGTAAAACTAGGATTCTGCATTTCAACAACT
>NW_011494944.1:1710681-1723047 GCF_000754665.1 Bison bison bison | reverse complement strand
AATTGAGAGAGTAGAATTGAAACATGTATACCACCAATTGTAAAATAGATAGCCAGTGGGAATTTGCTGTATGAGGCAGAGTGCTCAACCAAGTGCCCTGTGACAACCTAGAGGGAGGGTGGTGTGGGAGGGTGGTGGGACGGAGGTTCAAGAAGGAGGGGCCATATGTATACCTATAGCTGATTCATGCTGATGTATGGAAGAAATCAATAAAACATTGTAAAGCAATTATCCTCCAATTAAAAATAAATTTAAAAAATAAAACATATAGATCTCAAAACATTCAACCAAATAATGTGTGCACAAAAAGCCCACTTCTAGGAATCACCCTTTTCATGCTATAACATGTCTTTATTCATTAGCATAATTTTTAACATTGTACTAATATTTTTATTGAAATGTCTTTAGACTTAGAGTTGGTATATATTTTACCTTCTAACACTTTCATTAATTCAGTTTTGGGTAGAGTTTTAGTTTTTATTCAGTTCAGCAGAAAAAAGATTCTTATTAAACATAAGGTGAAAAATAAGATCTTAGTGAATATACATAGAAATTTCCATTTTACATTATTTCCATACATTTTGATTCTGTTTTCTCTTTCAGTGTTTTAACAAATAACTTTGAATAAATACTACATGCTAAGTCATGCTGCCCTTAGTATTGAAAAACAGCATAAGATGGAAGCCTTCCCTTCACTTACCCAATCACTCGCTCATTCTTTATGAGCTACTTTTCAAATGATCAGAATGAATTTCCAAATGAAACTCTTAGTCGTATGGTCACAAAGTTTTATATTTTTTATGCTGTTTATATCTTCAAAAAACCTGAGCTGTTGTTCTGCCTGTGAGTTGCAAAATAAATTCTAACAGTGCACTAAGAATCCTGGCTTTCATGTGCAACGCGGGCATTGAGGTACTGGTTTCTTTGTGTATTTCACTTTCTTAAATATAGTATAAAAAGTATATTTCAGTTATTGAGACTTGCCTTTAGGAAACATGAAAGATTATACATTTCCTTCTCAGAGATAGAGAAAAACCACTGCTCACCTGAATTTCTTTTTCAGAAAATAAAAAGTGATATCACAATCATTTCATGATCATGTAAATTGTGTTCATGACAAAATTAAGATTATAGCTTTTCCTCATATAATTTAAAATCTCACAGAGAAAAATAAAGGATTGAGAAGGGATATGAATAGAGAATTCTCTTATTTACTCATTTATCCAGTCACTAACACACAACTATTGATTGTCAGCTAGTTGCTAAGTACTATATTAGGTATTGAAATAACAACTTAGGCAAAAGAAACCTGATGTCTGTACTTGTAAAACTTACAGTTTAGTCAACCTATGACAAAGCACGGCCATAATTTAAAATTTGCCTTGCAATAAAACAAAAATAATTAAAAGAATAGTTAATAGAATGTTAATGGCATTTGAGTATCTTAAATAATTAGCATTATGAATTGTAAGAATTCATTGAGCAGAAAATCTATTGACATGCCCACATCCCTGTCAATTTTATGCAAAACAGTTAAATTTGAAATACTCATGATAAAAAATCTTTATCTCTCCCTTTAATTTTTAGTTGGAACTTTTGATAACTTTTGAATATATGCCTTACAGCTGTTGACCTACTTCCCAACAATGATTGAGATATGGCTATTTACTCAGATTTGAGAAACAAAATCTTTGTGTAGATTTTTATTTAGTATATTCAGACTGTCATGATTGAAGGAGAACACTCTATAGTCATAAAGAATATTTAACCAAACCATTGTCTAATGCATGGAGATATACTGTCAACATATATAAGGAAAATATAACATCAAAGGAATTAGCAAAATGTCAGGTTTAGATGTTCTAGGTTTGATTATCATCTGAGACACTTACACGTTGTGAGACTTTGGTCAACTTTCTCAACTGTTCTGGGTTTTAGTTTCCTTAACTACAAAATAAGAATAATAAATGTATCTAATTAGATGTTCTAATATGACAACCCAGGTAAAGTACATTATGTACCTTGCACTTATAGTTTTTGATACATGTTAGTAATTTTTACTAATATCAGTTATGATAAATTTATGTAAAGTGCATCAAAACAAAATGAAACACACTGGACAAGGAGTTTTGTTTCCCCACTTTTCTCCTCTATATTTAGTCTGCTTTCTCCTTTACTTACTTTTCTTTCAAATACCTTATTATTTCTTTTAAATATTGCCAGAAGGAATGACAAATAGACCTTAAGTAGGCAATCTGAAAATCTTTAAGTACTCAAATAAATCCAAGTTATCAAAGACTCTTAATATTGAAAATTCACAATGGAGGAGGGATTATTCAATTTACTCTGTTAGCCATTAATATTTGTATTGCTGTCAACATATTTCCAATTGTATTAAGAAGTGTTTTATTCAGTAATTTGGTTCAGTAATCTTCACTCCAAAAAATGGCACAAGACTAGAACTTCATGCCATGAAACTGTCTTGCTGCTGTTTTTCAGTCACTCAGTCCTGTCCGACTACTTGAAACCCCATGGACTGCAGCACACCAGGCTTCCCTGTCCTTCACCATCTCCCAGAGCTTGCTCAAATTCATGTCCATTGTCATCCAACCATCTCATCCTCTGTCATCCCCTTCTCCTCCTGTCTTCAGTCTTTCCCAGCATCAAGGTCTCTTCTAATGAGTAGGCTCTTTGCATCAGGTGGTCAAAGTATTAGAGCTTCAGCTTCAGCATCTGTCCTTCCAATGAATATTCAGGATTGATTTCATTTAGGATTGATCGGTTTGAACTCTTTTCAGTCCAAGGGACTCTCAAGAATCTTCTCCAACACCACAGTTTAAAAGCATCAACTCTTCAGTGCTCAGCCTTCTTTATGGTCCATCTCTCACACCCATACATGACTGCTGGAAAAACCATAGCTTTGACTATATGGACTGTTGCTGGAAACTCTTTATTACTAATTGAATATAATACTCCATAAGTTTATAACGATCATGAATCCTAGTCTGCTTGAAACTGTATGTATATTGTTGATATAATCTAATTACCTACCAGTAATATTGTGATTTGTACAATAAATTGATGGTAATCTTCCATATGAGCGTGCTTTGTGCTAAGCTGCTTCAGTCGTGTCAGACTCTTTGTGACCCTATGGACTGTAGCCTTTCAGGCTCCTCTTTACATGGGATTCTTGAGGCAAGAATACTGGAGTGGGTTGCTGTGCCCTCCTCCAGGGGGTCTTCCCACCACAAGGATCGGATCCTCAGCTCTTACATTTTTTGCATTGTCAGGCGGGTTCTTTACCACTACTGCCACCTGGGAAGCCCACCTTACATATACATATCAAATAATGTAATATTTTAATAGTACAAAATAATTTAAGACATAATTATCTTCTTTGAAGCTCAGCTATCTAAACACATATACATTCAAGAGGGTAACTATTTCATTGTATAAGAGCACGAGAGCAATGAAGTAGATACCTTTAGTGTAGAAATGTTTAGTCAAGTCGGAGAATCAGATGCATGAAAACTGTATTGAAATTTTTTTAATATGGAAAACATAGTAACACCATTCTTTCTTCCTCCCAGCCTCTGGTTTTAAATCTTCATAATTTAAAGAAATATATTCATTTATTTGTGCAAGGCACAGAATGATACTGAGAATATTAAATTCAAAATTAACCTTTCCTATCTTTAGAAAGGTATATCCCAATCCCAGGTATGGAGTGTATCCTGATCCCAAAACTTAACTATTCTTACTGGTTTCAATTTATTTTATTTTTAAAGGTTTAGGGCTATTATCTGACTTTAACTGGAAATAAAATCATAGAATTTTAGAACATTTGTGCTAAATCACTTCAGTTACGTCTCATTCTGTGTGACCCTATGGATTGTAGCCTGCCAGACTCCTTTGTCTGTGGAATTTTCCATGCAAGAATACTAGAGTGGGTTGCCATTTCCTCCTCCAGGGGATCTTCCAGACCCAGGGATCAAACCCACCTCTCTTCTGCATTGGCAGGCAGGTCTTCTGATTTTTTTTTTTTAAACCACTAGTGCCTCCTGGCAAGCCCCTTAGAGCATACAGAAACTGTAACAGTCTCTGACTCCCAACTGCTTCTTCTGAGAGAGGAGAAAATAAATGCCATAGAAATGTGAAATGATTTGCCCAAAGTCAAAAAGCCTACAAAGCTCCAGGCTTTTACTGTAGACATTATTTACTTTTTAAGCCTGGGTATGATCATTTCCTTAACAATTAGAAGGATTTAAGCTATGAACATATAATCAGCATACTTGGGTTCTAGTACTCATTTGGTTTACTATTATCTTTTTAGCCTTAAGGAAATAGCCTATTGCCTCAGTCAGTTTGCTTCAGAGATTTATATTGATACAGAGGGTCAAAGAGAAAAGTGAATGTGAGGATATTTGTAGAATAAGGAAAAAAAAAAAAAAACACTGAAAAAAACAGATAAAACAAGTCAATGTAAAAGCAAGTAGTGATTTTATCAAAATAATGAACTGAGTTTACAAAATACATTGACAAAACAATGTTTCCAAGATAAAATCCTTAGCGGTTCATCACAAATAACATTTAGCCTGTTTGATTATAGTGACTTCAGAAACTTCAGAAAAGACTGCTGCTGCTGCTGCTAAGTCGCTTCAGTCGTGTCCGACTCTGTGCGACCCCATAGACAGCAGCCCACCAGGCTCCCCCGTCCTTGGGATTCTCCAGGCAAAAACGCTGGAGAGGGTTGCCATTTCCTTCTCCGATACATGAAAGTGAAAAGTGAAAGTGAAGTAGCTCAGTCCTGTCTGACTCTTCTCGACCCCATGGACTTCAGCCTACCAGGCTCCTCCGCCCATGGGATTTTCCAGGCAAGAATACTGGAGTGGGGTGCCATTGCCTTCTCCCAGAAAAGAGTACAATTCTTTTAATGTGAGTAACTATGGGAGCATTTGCCTTAATAGAAACAGCATTTGATCCTGGACTAGTCTCAACTGACAAAGAATGAAATTTATAAATAGCAAAGATTTAAGTTGAATATTTTAGGGAGAGGGCTATATATAAATTCTGACATACTTTAAATGTAAACTATCAAGTTAGTCAGAGGTTACAAGGAAACTCACTCATCTCTATCAGTACATGGTGATAACTGAGCTTTCAAACAGCACTCATGAAAGAACAATATAACCCTATTATAAATGGGTGACAAATCCCAAACCTTTCTGATCTATAAAACCTAAAAGACAAAAAGAAAAATCTTTTCAACATAATTTTTTATTCAAGAGCTCACACTTGACTTCCAGCCTAATTGGATACTACCATAGAAGTTCATCTGATAGATATCTTAGTACAAAGCCAGGCTCGGAAGGTCTCGAAGGTGTGCGAGTATCAATTTCATGGCATTTCATTTTCAATTCCTCTTGTGTAAAAGCACACTAACCCAGCACTGACAGAAGTAGAGTTACATTAAGACAGTACATGAGCAGGATTCAAATAAGCCCTCTGACAGGAGAAATCACTGGTTCAAAGTATTTGTGGAAAGCATTTCACTTGAACATTAACATAAGGTGAGAGACAGAAATGTCTTTATTAAGGAAGAGAAATGCTATGATCATATGCATGTGTACTGATAGAAAGTGTGTCATAAATACTAAAAGTACTGAGTTTTCACATTTATTACAGTGTATTTGCATTTAGATCTTGGTTCTTTGATTAAGTGTTTGATCAACTGACAAGCTTTCATATACTCTTTGTAGAAGGAAATGGCAACCCACTCCAGTGTTCTTGCCTGGAGAGTCCCAGGGACGGCGGAGCCTGGTAGGCTGCTTAGTCCAGTCTATGGGGTCGCATAGAGTTGGACACGATTGTCTTGGCCTCAGTTTCTTTACATGAACAGTACAGGTGAGAATCGTATAAGCACCTCACTATTTGATGGGGGCTAAACAAGAAAACACATGCATAGTGCTCCACAAACAGTTGGTGCTCAGTACAGGTTAAGTATTATGATAAAGGAGTTCAACAATTTCAAGTAAAAGGAAGAATCACTGTTTCTATTCAGAAGTTCTTTTTTGATTTGACTGAGGGTGTGTGTGAGTGTATGTGTTTCTCCTAATCTTTAGAGAAAAGTGGAGAAAATCAAACACAACAAGCAGAGAAATAAAACTTCAGGTGACTCATGAGCGCTAACACAGTTCAAGGAGATATATGTAGGAGGAGGAAGTCAGTAGAAGGCGTGGTCACTGGACCACAGAGAGGATTTACACAAGACTGACCTCTGCTGTTTGGAAACAGAAGTACATGAGACCTTTTATATAGCTATCAGCCTATCTTTAGCATACATTTTGGAAGAATACACTGTATAATCAGTCATATGCTTGCATGAAAGGAGGTTGACTAGTAAGTATATTTTTCTTTCAATAATGACACTATAGACAATTCTAAGTTATAAACCATTTCTAAGTTATAGGTTTTCCTATTGGTATCAATCCCTTTCTGTTTGATTGATCTCATACTGCTCTCCTCCTAGTTTATTATATTCCCTGCTAATCACTATAATTCAAACAGGCCTTTCCATTCCTCAAACCAGCTTCTAAGCCTGTACACTTTTCTATGCAATGCAATAAAATCTCCACCCCCTTCTAAATTCCCATGATTGACTCCTAATCATCATTTAGCAGTTTAAGTAAGTGACCCTCATAGAAAATTTTCCTGACTTTATAATGTAATTTTCCCTTCCCTGTACAATCCAGAAAGATTCTGCTTTATGTTCTTGTTTTCATCACTATGTGAAATGATAATGACTATATAAGAACATGTTACCGCTTGATTCCTTGTTTTCACCACACTCCTGGATCACAGTGCTTAGTCGCTCAGTTGTGCCCAACTCTTTGCATACCTATGGACTGTAGCCTGTCCAGCTGCTCTGTCCATGGGGATTCTCCCAGCAAGAATACTACAGTGGGTTGCCACGCTCTCCTCCAGGTATCTTCCCAGCTCAGGGATCGAACCCAGGACTCCTGCATTGTGGGTGGATTCTTTACTGTCTGAGCCATCAGGAAAGCCACACAGTTGTTCAGTAAGGCTCAATTAATAAATTGTCAAACAAATGAAAAAACAGACAAATAAAAAAAAGGATCTGACAGAGATGAACAAAAGATAAGCAGATTTTATGTTGTTCTCTTCCCTGTCTTATCTTTAGATAAAGTCCTACATTGTGGAGAGTTCTGGTTCCAATCAAGGTCCCAGATCATACCTGTTCTAATTTACCATTTAGTCTCCAACCCATGAACCATTTACTTTCTTTAGATATTGCAATTCCCTTCCATTATTTCTGTATTGTGTATGCCATGAAATTGATAAGAACCATTTAAATAAATAAACAATACCCTCAAATAACCACCAAACACTGGTATTTTTGTACTTAAAATACTACTACTTGGGGTTAGATCTGAATTTTGTCATTATTTTTATTTGCATTTTTCAAGTCATTAAATAAGCTGAACAGTTTTTCCTTTATTTGTTAGGAATTTTATTTTACCCAATAGACAAGGTGAGCCCTGATTTTCTTCCACAGTTCCTGACAGCTGACCTGAAGAGCATCTGTGGGAAAATGAAAGCTAGGATATCAAGAGGAAGGTAGACAGGTTCTCAGGCCTGAAGTTCTTTGTCTTGCTAACTATTCCCATCTTCCCAAGGGCTTGATTCCCTTTCTTCTCCACTCCCTTTTCCTCCAGTCATGAAGTTAAAGCCTTGTCCTTCCTCCCCAGGCTAACTTATATTCATTATCCTCTTATTTTCCAGTGCTCCTAATGGAGATACTCAAGCCAAAAGAACTAAAATTGTATCCACTGGTTATATATATATATCTTCCCTTATCTTATTTTAATCCTACTTTATTCTTATTGTCATTCCATTTTTAAATGATCTTTCATTTTTTAACATTTATACATTTCTGTATCTCATTACCTAAATATTCTTGAACTTTAAAATTTAAATATAATATTGAGTTTTAGATGATTTATTAACTTGAACATTATATTTCCTTTATAATAATAATATCTTTTAAATTTGTTTGTGTTCTAGACATTTCAATATTTTATTCAAACTTATTAATATTTATAAAACGCATTCAGAGTTATGCCAGAAAACTATATATCTATATATACAGATATGGATATCTGTATCTAAAACATATATATAGTTTTATATCTATTCAAAGCCTGTGGGCATAATTTTGTTCTTTAACAATAATTTTCTTTTATCCTGTTATATTCTTTATAGTCTATTTTAAGCTTTGACCATCCACTTATCACTCTTTTTATTCCAATACAGGCTATATTTCCAACTTATACATGCACACACACAAAGCCCAAATAGTACTCATTCACAGATGATATATATTTGTATATCTCCTTGTTGTTTGCTGCTAAGTCGCTTCAGTCGTGTCCAACTCTGTGCGACCCCATAGATGGCAGCCCATTAGGCTCCTCTGTCCCTGGGATTCTCCAGGCAAGAATATTGGAGTGGGTTGCCATTTCCTTCTCTGTTGTTTAGTTATATATATTTGAAACAAATACTCATTTTATTACATGGTTATTAATTTTATCACACGGTATTATCACACAAATGTGAAAATGAAGAGCTTATCTCCTACATTGTATTGCTCTCATAAGTATGTTCTAGAAAGGTCATTCATGGGAACCTGTATTTATTTTGGGAAGCATGAGATTAATGTTCTTTAAAGAGTACCATATTCAGCTTTCCTGGTGGCTCAGACTGTACAGAATCTGCCTTCAATGCAGGAGACCTGGGTTTGATCCTTGGTCAGGAAGATTCCTTGGAGAAGGGAATGGAAACCCATTCCAGTATTCTTCCCTGGAGAATCTCATGGACAGAGGAGCCTGGAGGGCTACAGTCCATGGGGTTGCGAAGACTTGGACATGACTGACTGACTAACACTTTCACTTTCAAGCCCCATATTGGATGGATTTAACCTCACAAAATCCTCAGTCTTATACAAGTTCATGCTTTTTCCTCTAGTTATATACAAGATTAATTTTGTGATAAATGTTTGACTCCTAGAACAGCCTATGAGAACTTTTGAGCTAGGAAACATAAATCACATAAATCCACAGAGTCGAGGAGCTTCCAAAAGGTAGTTAAATCTTGCCCTTTGAAACCATGTGCTAGAGCTACAGAAAATTATTGCTTCCTGTGGCTACTGCTGACAAAGGGTCACTGGAATACGGGCACAAAGACAACACTGATTTCCCCAAAGTTAAAAGCCTCTTAAGAGTTATGTGCAGGGACTTCTGAAAAGTGTGGCTGGAGGCAATGCGAGCACACTGGTAAAAAGAGGCCACAGTACTTTGGATATCTTCCTATTCACCCAGATAATAGTAAAGAAATTTACCACTATAAATTTTATATTGACACTTTTATTGTATATATTTTATTTTTGCTTTAATACTAAAAGTTTCTCAAAAACAGTCTTTGTAGTTTCATTTTTATTTGCCATGAAACTCATTCTATGCATAAATTATAGTGGGTGTTAAATTATCATCTGACAAAAGAATGAATCATAGTACACTATTATTTGAATTTTAATCAACTACAGTTGCCTACTCAGCACCAACTCTGCTAAACGAGACACAGGATATGAAAAAGGAAGGGGGTCACATATATAAGAGATGAGTCATTTAAAATCTATATATTCAAAGTTACATAGAGGGTTTAAGGCTAGGTTATGTCTCTGAGCAGCTGTGTGAGAGCCTTGGAACTACTAGATAATTTGCTTAGGTCTCAAATTCTTTCTTGTATTTTTAATAATAAATGACACTACTCTATATTTAAAAGGGCTATACAGAGGATATAAGAATGTATTAATATATGAAACACTTAGCTATTCATGTGTACACGTCTGCTAAATGTTTTTGGATATACTGTAAGCACTTAATAAATTATATTTAATTTTTTGTTGATACAATTATAATAGTAATATTACATATGAATTTAAGTAACCTTGCAGTTTGAAATGATACCTACAATAAAAGAAGATAAAAGAAGAGAGCAATAATAATAATCATGAAGCTATTGCTCAAATTTCATTCTATAAAGCAAATGTTTTCTGAGTTTAGTAGCATACAATAAAGTGAAAAAGAATTAGGTAAATTAGAACAATGTATTCATGTATTCCATATTTCCAGTCTTTAGCTCTATTACACATTGTATCACCACAGAGTTTAATGTAATAATAAAAATAATAGAATACCCATAAAGTGAAGCATTAATAGTCTCATCTGATTACTAGAGATATCAAATTTTTGGAAATTTCCTTTTCAATTTTCTCAACCGTTACAGCATTAAATATTCCCAGTCAATCGATCTGTATAAGGAGAGGTAACATAAGTACTGGCATCTATGAATATTACTCTATTCAAGGTACATGCAAGTATTTATTTATTTCATTACTCAAATAGCAGTTTTCCTATACTGACCTGGCTTGCGATGTTCTAAAGGCTTTGGATTTGAAATCTGAAGGCCCTGTCTTATTAAGGGCTGCTGATTACCTGCACAACCAAGGACAATATTATCCACACCGGTAAACTGAGATGCAAAACAAAATATCCTTCACTTTTATACTTAAAGATCAAAGAGATAATGCTGTAAAAGAACCAACTGTTACTTAAATATTATTTTGATATGTGTACAGATAAATTAGAGTAGGAAAATTTAGAAAATACAGGTAAGTTCTATTTCTCTGAATTCACATACGTTTGTACAAAAATACCAGCAAGAATGGATTTAATGAATAAATCTGAAAAGAAAAATGGGAAATAGGAGAAGTAAAAAAATAATAAGGAATTGTGGGATAAAACTTTTTAGAAACAAGGTTTTGGAAGCCAAGAGCTTTTTAATGGACTAAGAATATTTAATAACGTGTTTTGTTTAATAAAATAATAGTAGCCAATATTTGTGGACAAAGTAGCAATATATTTATGTGCCTAATCTCTGTGATCTCCAAAACAACCCAGTGAAACCCACTATCATGAACCTAAAAATTATGAGCCCCATATTAGTTTTATAATACCTAAGGTTCAAAGTATTTATTTAAATTGCCCAAGAGCACATGAAAAAATCACCAATTCAAACTAGTCTGTGTGACAACAAAGTCCATGTAGTCCACTTATGATTTACTATATTGGTATATACATTTCTTTATTAAGTAAGAAGTTATAGCAATATGCAATCCTAATACTTTTATGAAGAATACTTTATACAACTCAAGAGATCTAGGTGTGTTATGAATACAGTCCTTTCTCCTAGTCAGTAAACTGATTATTGTAAGTGATACCACAGTCTGAACATTCCTAATTCTTCCAGCCCTTCCTTTCATATTTCAACTCATGCAATATATTTGAACATGTCATGTTGGTAATAATATAATTTCAAAACAACACTGAGAATTCTATTCAATAGAATTTTATTGTGCCAATGTTTCTCTTGTACTAGTTGCAAAGCATCTAACGATTAAGAGAGAAAGGATTATTCTTTTTCTGTAAAATGTAAATGGGTGTGTATGTTTCTCTTCAAGAGGGCATATTTCTTGTATTTCAAAAATTAACTGGCAGGTTTACTGAAAAGTAGAAACAACAGATGTATACAGACATTATAAATCACATAAAAAGTGTTCAAATCAACTTGTTTATTAAATTTTATAACAAGTCAAGTTTCCCATAAAGCTGTACAAATTATTTCTACATTCTCACATACTTCATAATCTGTCACTCAAATAAAAAAGTCATGTTTCTGGGACTTCAGAGGTATTAGAAGATAAAGAACTGACAAAAATATGTGTGTGCATTTTTCACACACACACACAAATTGTTGATTTGAATAATTCATATTTTACTAGAAACAAGTTAGGATGTTTTAGTATTTAAATATTTTAAGTTTCACATATTTTAGGTGATAAAATCCAGATTTAAGGAATGCAACATGGTGACCCCACCATGTGCTAGTTCCTCTCTTACCAAGTTTCTAAAATTGTATGATGCAAGCAGAGGTGCACTGTGAGAAAACACTAAGAATATAGTAGGGTACCATAAACATATATAAGAGAACAAAACGACAACCTTTTCCACTATTTTCGCCTGGGAAAATCCTATGGTCAGAGGAGCCTGGTAGGGTACAGACCATGGAGTCACAGAGTTGCACATGTCTAAAGCTACTCAGCATACAAGCACATGTGTATTACAGAACGACGTTTGAAAGCAAAGACTCCATCAAAGATCCTTTCTGACTCTTTCAAAGACATGAAACATGAGTAGTCACCTAGCGGTTATTAAAAAAATAAAACTTTAG
>NW_011494944.1:1708142-1710098 GCF_000754665.1 Bison bison bison | reverse complement strand
TTCTTCCACGTTGTCCATTTTATTGGCATATAATTGTTGATAGTAGTCTCTTATGATCCTTTGTATTTCTGTGTTGTCTGTTGTGATCTCTCCTGTATTTATTTTTCAAAAGGACTTAATGGGATAATCTTTCTTTTGAGAGTTACAAAACTACCTACTGTTCTGTAGACAAATGCATTGTCTGTTTCAAATATCAAGTTTGCAAGCATACACAAGCACATTGAGAATCACCTCTGTGTGTACACACACACACAGCTGAATCATATAAACCTCACCATACAATAGAGGGAAAAAAATTAAGTTCAGTATAATTTGGTTAATTTGTACTTAGTTTTTCAATGTTTATTTCCTAAAATAGAGCCTTTCCCACTGAATAGATACCTCATAATATTAAAATACAACTTAAAGCTGTTAAGAGCATACTTTTCTCCAAAATATACTATGATCTGAAAGACCTGGGATGTAAAAAGCAAATCGAGCACAATACAGTTATGAGTTTTTATTTACTTCTGATTCTGTTCATTAACAAAGCTTTATGATAATTTTTATACTACCAATTTATATCTGTGAAACAAATAAAAACAAAGACATTTTAACTGTGAGCAAAAAATAACAAAAGTGCTAAATTATTCTCATTTGAGATATCACAAGCACATTGCTTATTTTTGGATGACTTTTTAACGGCTCCCAAATCATTCTCACAATAAACAGAAATTTTTAAAATATCTCAAGATGTATTTTCCTCTGTCATCAATCTTTTCCCTGCATGATGGCAAAATATCTCGATAAAAAGTGAAAATATTTAGCAGCCTAATATTTAGCAGCTGCCCATAGGCAACTCAAAAGCTGGGTATCCCTATAGATACAATTAGGAGACAGCAATCAAAAAAGAAAAATAATTTTAAGACGTAAGTCAGATTATGTCATACCCCTGATTTCTGGTTTCTTGCTGTATTTAAATAAATTCAAATTTTCCCTATCTACTCCTAAAATTCCCTACCATTCTGAATACCTCTCCTACCATCCAACTCTATTTTTGTTAACCTCTAGCCACATTGGCCTGAATTGTCCCTCAAATATGTCAAGATTATTTTCCCTTTGCCTCTGACCAGAGAGCATAATGCCCATTTTTTCCCCAAATCTTCGTAAGGCTGACATCAAATCATTCATATTTTAGCTCCAATATCACTTTCTTACAAAGGCCGTGTTGATACTCAATGCTCAGGTGACCCTAGTGCTTTCCAATTACATTCTCTAATATGTATCTTTATGGTTTTTCTTTTTTCAAAAGATTACTTGTTATATCTGTTCATTTGTTATTAGCTGTTTCACCACTGTCCTTTAAACCCCAAGAGAGCAGGGCCTTTGTTTTCTTACCTATGCCTCTGTGTCTAGCAACTAGAAGAGTTCCTGGTTCTTACAGGGATCTCAAAAACAGTAAATAACAAAAATAGAAAATTCTTGGCCTGCTTTTAACAAAAAGAATGAAGCTCAATTAGGACATTTGGATTAGTTTCTTTATGCTGCTGCTGCTGCTGCTAAGTTGCTTCAGTCGTGTCCGACTCTGTGTGACCCCGTAGATGGCAGCCCATCAGGCTCCCCTGTCCCTGGGATTCTCCAGGCAAGAACACTGGAATGGGTTGCCATTTCCTCCTCCAATGCATGAAAGTGAACAGTGGAAGTGAAGTCGCTCAGTCCTGTCCGACTCTTAGCGGCCCCATGGACTGCAGCCCACCAGGCTCCTCCATCCATGGCTTTTTCAGCCCTTCCCTCTTAATTCTTAATCCTTAAATTCTCTAGATTACTCTCAAGCATATATTATTTCAGATTGATTATGAATAACTTGACCAAATTAAAGTTTAAAACATTTTATTATAATTGTTAATTTCTATTACTTTTTATTTAATAATTAAATATTATTGATAAATTTTTTTGCAGGAGGGAAGATCACTCCTA
>NW_011494944.1:1694472-1708042 GCF_000754665.1 Bison bison bison | reverse complement strand
CTCCCAAATCTTCCCACCCTTTCCCTTTGCCACAGAGTTTTTAAGACTGTTCTATACATCAGTGTCTCTATGAATCAGCATGAAGGTCATTTTTAAGAAATGTTCTCCTGAAGAGTGTCCTTCAATATATCTTTCTTTGATCAGACTAGATGTCTGACATTTGATTTTAAATTTTAACTGAATCATCATTTCTTGGATTATTCACTTCTGCTTTCTTTATTTTTAATTACATAATGGATTTCTCTCGCTTTTTTTTTAACCAAACTTTTCTCTATTCTCTTTGGATTTTATTATTTTCTAAGTTCTTTATATGCATGTAGGATATACTCTGTTTTTCTTTTAAAATTAAGCATGTTCTTCTGACTAGAGATAGCACTGTGCATAATTTCTTATGCAATGTTCTCTCTTTCATTTTATAAATGTTGGTATTCATTTTTTTATTTTTCATTTTTCCTTAAAACTAAATTTCATTTAACTTTTATAGATTTCATGAGTTTTTGTTTCTTAATTATTTATTAGTTTATTTTAAATTTTATGACATTTTCTCTGTGATAAATATTTTAAATATCTTGTAGATAGTGGATAAGAAGGTATAATCTCTCTAGAATAAAGGAGGATGTATATGTGTGCATGTAAATGAGTGAATAAAATGTTAAACTGCACATTTCCCATTGCCTTAGTATATGAGGAAAAGCCCCATCTGGGGACAATTAATAACAAGTACCAAAATTCAGAAGTACTAAACATATATTGGGTTGGGCAAAAGATTTGTTTGGGTTATCTGTAACATCGTAAAGAAAAACCCGACCATAGTCAAAGGTGGCATCATCCAATAATTTAGGTTCCCTTCTCCATTTTACCCCTAAGCTTGTATATTTTGATATAATTATTCAACTGCACCTCTGCCTATGGGCATATTAGCCACTGAGAGAATCAATACAAGCCCTAAACCCACTGTGTGATGGACCAGTGAGACCTCAAAGGCTGTTGCCAAATAAAAGAGCACTGAGAAAAAACACAAAGAAATAATTGTTTTAAGCCCAACTGAAAGTGCTAGACTCAGAAGAGATTCTGTGAAGACAGAGAGGGCCTTCTCTAAAATATCCTTAGTGAATGCAAGACTAGGTCACAATCAGAAAAATAAACATCAGAGGTCGTATAAATAAAGTCTGATGTTTACATGGTTGCAGTGTATCAGTATTCATTTCTTGCTTTAGTGGATCTTTTGGTAGTTATGTATAAGAACACATTGTTTATAAAAATATCCTCTGAATTATTCTAGAGTGAAGGAACATTGTATGATATCTTCTTAAATGGTTCATTAAAAAAAAAAAAGATGCTCTTTGCACTGTTTTAAGTATTTTTAAATCATTTAGTAAATTAAAGGTTTTACCAACCTAAAGCAAGGTAATGCTCAAAATCCTTCAAGGTAGGCTTCAATATGTGAACCAAGAACTTCCAGATGTACAAGCTGGATTTAGAAAAGGCAGAGGAGCCAGAGATCAAATTGCCCATCTGCTGGATCATAGAAAATGCAAGGGAACTCCAGAAAAACATCTACTTCTGCCTCATTGACTATTCTAAAGGCTTTGACTGTGTGGATCACCACAGACTGTGGAAAATTCTTCAAGAGATGGGAATACTAGACTATCGTACTTTCCTCCTGTGTGACCTGCATGCAGGTCACCCTGTTTATTTAACTTATATGCAGAGTACATCACATGAAATGCCAGGCTAGATGAAACACAAGCTGGAATCAAGATTGCCAGGAGAAATATCAATAACCTCAGATATGCAGATGACACCACCCTTACGGCAGAAAGTGAAGAGGAATTAAGAAGCCTCTTGATGAAGGTGAAAGAGGAGAATGTAAAACCTGGTTCAAGGCTCAACATTCAAAAATCTAAGATCATGGCATCTGGTCCCATCACCTATTTGCCCACCATTCATGGCAAATAGGTGGGGAAAAAATGGAAGCAGTGGCAGACTTTATTTTCTTGGGCTCCAAAATCATTGGATGATTTTGGAAAAATCAAAAATCAGTGGATGGTGACTGAAGCCATGAAATTAAATGATGCTTGCTCATTGGAAGAAAAACTAAAACAAACATGGGCAGCATCTTAAAAAGCAGAGAAATTGTTTGTGGAAAAAGGTCCGTTTGGCCAAAGCTACGTGTGAGGGAATTAACAAAATGGCACCAGTCAGGCTCTCTTGCTCCATATTCTCATGCCCTCTTGCTCCATGTTCTGTAAATAATGACTTTGCAAGGTTGTTTAGTGTCTGAGATCATTTACAGCACTGCATGTGTGCATCACAAAGCACTCACTTGACCATGGCCTACCTTGTGGGTTATGTATGTATGAGTTTCACCATGAAAGCCCTTGCTGCTGCTACATTGAGGCTACATTGGAGCAGCATCATGGTTATGCTATATGAGGCTATGTTATGGCTATATTATGGCTGCTGCTACAGCAGCTGTATCAGCCAGGAGGGAGGTTATGTCATGGCTGCTCTGCCAGCCAGGAGAGAATAAATGTGTTGGCAGTTCCTACAACTCCTGGTCTTCTTCCAGTGCCTTGCCTACCTTGGGTTCAGTGAACAGTACCCACAATGAGATATAGTCAGGCAATTGGCACTGAAACAGGATCAGTAACACACTATGGTTTTCCCAGTAGTCTTATGGATACGAGAGTTGGACCGTAAAAATGGCTGAGTCCTGAAGAACTAATACTTTTGAACTGTGGTGCTAGAGAAGACTCTTGAGTCCTTTGGACAGCAAGGAGATCAAACAAGTCAATTCTAAAGGAAATCAACCCTGAATATTCATTGGAAGAACTGATACTGAAGTTGAAGCTCCAATACTGTGGCAACATGATGCAAAGAGCCAACCCATTAGAAAAGATTCTGATGCTGGGAAAGATTGAAGGCAAGAGGAGAAGGGAGCAACAGAAGATGAGATGGTTGGATGGCATCAATGACTCAATGGACATGACTTTGAGCAAATTCCGGGAGATAGTCAAGGACAGGAAAGCCTGGTGTGCTGCAGTCCATAGGGTTGTACAATCAGACACAACTGAGTGACTGAACAACAACAACCAACCAAAAACAAGTGATAGAAATATTGTTTGGGGTCCCATGCAATATATGTAAGTAAATTCTTTGAGTGCTAATTCCATTAAAATATACTTATCAGGAGAATGCAAATTATTTTAGATAGTGTGCATGAGACTTTGGATAAATACCTTTATTGTTCTCCTTTAGCTGTAGTATCTTCATTTATAAAATAGCAAAATATTAATATTTTTATACATATGAAAGTATACACTGGTTTAACATCCTGAACAATAGGTGAAGACAGTTAATCAGATTTTCTGAAGGGAATTAGCTGATCTATGCCTTGAAGTTAATGTGAGGGAAAGAACATATATATGCATAAATAAAGGAACAGAAGGTAAAAATGTCAGATTCTTGGCAGACTGGTTAGACGAGTTAGTCTGAGATATATCAAGTTGTCAGGGGTTATTTTTAGTGAGATACAATGGAAGAGAGAGATGAATAGGAACTGTTTATGCAGAGTATGAACACTACTAATTGGAAAGTGTTTTAGAAAAGGAATGACATTTTTATTCTGCTGCATGTAGGCTTGTGTGAATTATTGTGAGCTTGACTAATGCAGAGAACAGTTAGAGTCAGTTATGGTAAGTAGATATCAGGGAGATGAAAGCAGGTGGTAATGGCTCTCAAAGAGAAAAGAAAGAGTAAATTTTCAATCCTGCAATGGCCCAACTAGAAGATACTGATGATTGAACTCATGTGTAAGTAGACCACAACAGGATATCTGAAGTCCTGGAAATCAGCATAGTCCATCAGTCCAGAAATACTTTACAGTTAAAGGAAAAATGAAGAAACTCAGGATTAATTCCACTTGTCATGTCTAATTTTAAAAATCTGATAAAGTACATGAGTTAACGAGATTAAATTTAGGAAATAAAAGATGTACATGTATCTACATATGCAAATGTATGTGAGCTCTTTCAGCTCACTGTAATGATACATTTCATTATCATTACACAAATAAATGCTTAGGCATAAATTAATAAAACTGCTACAGAAGCATACATTTTGAAATGGTTTTGTATAGATAATGAGATACTCAAGAAGATACCAATGAAATAGGAGTAATGTAAAATTGGAATTTATATATAGATAAATTCATGTGTGTATGTTTATATATCCACTAAATGTTTGTTACATGAGTCTATAGTGTTTAATATATAAACACACACACAACTTAAAGAATACACACATAAATGTATAATATATAGACCAAAAGAACTCTAATGGTTTTTCTGTCCAATATCTCAAAGGGAATGACTTTCTATTTAGAAGTCAACTTGTTAATATTCATTTCAGTTTGAATTTTATACATTTAAATATATAAAACATGTATTTTTGAATATATATGCAAATCTTAATTTATTAAGCTTGTGTTGAAAAATATGTTTAGGGGAATTGATAATTCTTCAGTTATAAAGATTATTTTACCCTGATTAGATATTTGTCCTAGGAAAACAAATGTAAAGAGGTTAAGGACATTGGATAAGGTTATATAACTGAAATGTTAATTCTCAAGTCTTTTTTTAGTTTAATTCTAGTTGAGTTCTTCAAAGACCAAAGCCTCTCTTCATTTTATAAAATTTGAATGTTCAAGTGTTAAAGTACATTATTTTTCAACTAGAATCAATTAAATAGAAGTTGAACCTAATTAAAAATAATTCATGAACGAGAAACAGATACAACGAGAAACAGATACAACTTAAAGTCAACTCTTGTCATTTTTTAATATTAACAGTAAGTTAAATGACACTAATTATCCTAATAAATAAAACAAAACAGAAGGAGAACAATACATTTTCTTCATATTCGCCTGAAGTAATGTTACTACATTGATTTTTTTCCAAGTGTCTAGCAAAAGTTTCAATTAAAAACAAAGTGAAACATACAGCTACAATCTGAAATGTGAAAATAACTCTATGGCTCTAGAATCTTTTTTTTTTTTTTTGTATTTTCACAGGATTGAGGATTTTGAATAAAATAAACAAATCCTATCCCTTAAATATAATTGGAATATATTATATATTATATAATATAGTTATATATAGTATATATATATGTGTTAGTTGCTTAGTGGTGTCTGACTCTTTGCAACCCCATAGACTGTAGCCCACCAGGCCCCTCCATCCATGGGATTCTCCAGGCAAGAACACTGGTGTGGGTTGCAATTTCCTTCTCCAAAATGAACTACAGAAAGAAAGAAAGTCAAGTCGCTCAGTTGTGTCCGACTCGTTGTGACCTCATGGACTGTAGCCTACCTACCAAGATCCTCCATCCACGGAATTTTCCAGGCAAGAGTACTGGAGTGGGTTGCCATTTCCTTCTCCAAGTATATAGTATATTTATATTGAACATAATTATAATTATACTCCTCTATATAATTATATTAATGGTATATAATATATGATTATGATAAAATTAATGATTATATATTATACAATTATATATGTGTATTAATCATATATATTATGTATTACAGATAATATATGCAATCATAATCATAATTGTATATACTATATAATTATATACAACACCAAATTGGAAACAATTGGGAGTCTACTATTCTCACTAGGTTTCTGTGAAAAAACAATGAAAGAATATTCAAACAAAACCTTTGGAAAACACAGTAATTTTAGTGCAGAGTCTGCAGAACACAACTACAAGCTAAGCTCTGCTTTATAATGGCGAAGCTATTAGCTCATCAACAAAGAATGTCCCATGCCTTTAAAAGAGATCAGTTCCCTGAAAGTATATTTTTTCAGTAATTTAATGTTATTACAGTGGATTATCCAAATGTAATACAAAACATTTTTTTTTCACAGCACAAGTCGAAGTAACTATCCAAACTTTTAATAAAAAGTGTTACTTGCTCAGTCATGTCATACTTTTTGCGACCCCATGGATTGTAGCCCTCCAGGTTTCTCTGTTGAGGGAATTCTCCTGGCAAGAATACTGGAGTGGGTTTCAATGGTGGATGGTGAGTAAATCCTATATTTGCTAATGTAGGGCATTAACTTATTAGAGGGTAAAATCATAAGGGTATATTGCTATTAAAGGCATTAAAAATCAGTAATTTATTTTAGAAAAATAATAATTTCTGCAAGCAGATTATGTAAGTAACACTGAGGTCTATAATATTTTGAATAATTATTTTGGCTTAATTCATTTGAAAAATATTTCCAGTACAAAAAGTAAATACTATAGGAATGATAAATCTTTCATTAGTTGTCATAGAAAAGCATCAGTTTTTAAAATTTTTTATCAGTTGTTGGCGTCTGGGTACCCACTTAAAAAAATAAATAAAAAGAAGAAGGGCAACATTCATTTTCGAAGAAAATAGAGGTTAAGGGTAAATTCCTGTAATAATAAAGTCATAGATTTTGGTTGCCACTTAACAGAAAAGAATGACATCTTATGTCCTAGAGAGCCAGGATCACAGTGTCCTTCAGATTTTGCCCTGGAGCTGAATCTCTGTTTAAACACAAGAGTAAAATTGTTGTGACTGTAGGTAACAGCTTAAAGGGGCACATTAAAGTGATATAAATGTCCTTCTATAAACTGTAGGAGTTGAGAACTATTCACCTTCAAGGAGAGACTCTCTCATTTTTATGTACTTGAGGTGGGAGTCCTTCCTTAATCCATTATTACAACCAGGTCTTTGACTTCATACAGACAGTATATTAAAAAGCAGAGACATTACTTTGCCAACAAAGTTTCAAATCATCAAAGCTATGGTTTTTCTGTAGTCATGTATGGATATGAGAGTTGTACCATAAAGAAGGCTGAGGGCCACAGAATTGATGCTTTTGAACTGTGGTGTTGGAGAAGACTCTTGAGAGTCCCTTGGACTGAAAGGAGAGCAAACCAATCAATCCTAAAGGAAATCATTCCTGAATATTCATTGGAAGGATTGATGCTGAGGCTGAAGCTGAAGCTGAAGCTCCAGTTTGGCCACCTGATGCGAAGAACTGACTTATTGGAAAAGACCCCGATACTGAGAAAGATTGAAGGCAGGAGAAGAAGGGGACAACAGAAGATGAGATGGTTAGATGGCATCACTGATTCAATGGACATGAGTCTGAGCAAGAGTTCATGAGTTCACCAGGAGCTGGTGAACAACAGGGAAGCCTGGTGTGCTGCAGTCCATGGGGTTGCAAAGAGCCAGACATGACTGAGCAACTGAACAGCAACAAATCAACAAAAACACAATGTGGAAATCACAGAGACTGAAACATTCAAAGAATCTGAAGAAACACAGAGGTCAATATTTTCTACATTATTTTAACTATGTACTGCATGCAAAATTCTGCATTAGATTATTTTGGAAAACACTACATCTATAACCCTTTCTCAGATAGTCAGACATTAAGGTACAGTGTGTGCTCAGTCAGCTTCAGTCATGTCTAACTCTTTGCAGTGTTCTGGACTGTAGCACACCAGACTCCTCTGTCCATGGGATTCTCCAGGCGAGAATACTGGAGTGGGTTGCCATGTCCTCCTGTAAGGCATCTATAATAAAGAAGCCTTTTCAATCATTTTTAAATCTTTCTCTCTTTTTTGGCTAATATACTCTTTTACAGTGGAAATACCTATAGCATTACACAGCTGCTCTCCATGGAATAATTCCTGAGATAAACTTAGATGATATTTTCTTTACAATGTATAGTATTAAATTTTTTCTACTATGGACTCATAACTTTTGAAAATAGCTACTTGCAGTGGCTACTTTTAAAGAGTAAAATAGTATTAAAATATTTTCTCAAAAAGAGTCATAGCAGGACAGGATATTGTAATAAAACATATTAACCCTTGATCATATTTTAGGTGGATAAAAATAACTAATGATCTTATATTTTATATACATGAATATTGTTAATTGCATTGAATACTGACAGATCTTATGTTGTAATTCTAAGGAGACATTCTAAGATGTCATTAAAGTGAGGAGCAGAAAGGAAAAACAAATTCCTTAGTTTTCCATTCTATATAGTTTGTTAATAACATCTGATACAATTTCCTATAGTGCTCCCATACAGAAAGTCTTACAATGCACTTTTAAAAAATGCTAATGCTATAGAGGTCTAAAGTAAATTAATCCTTATGCGTAATGACTTAAGTAGATTAAGCATTCAGTGATGCATATTTTTTGAGAGTTAAAAAAAATTGCAAAGGGTACAATTACTAAAGCAAACATAACTTCATTTTACATGACAGCTTCAAGTGCTGAATTTTTTAATTTCCCTACTTATATGAAAGAATTATAATTCTTATAAAAATTATAAGAAATACTTATGCTACTTTTTGTATTGACTCACAGACTGATTTACTCACTCAGGAATTTTGTTAATTACTTTTACTACATATTTCTTAAGAGATAATAAGCAGCAAATTGAAGAAGGAAATGGCAACCCACCCCAGTATTATTGCCTGGAGAATCCCAGGGACGGGGGAGCCTGGGGGGCTGCCGTCTATGGGGTCGCACAGAGTCGGACATGACTGAAGCGACTTAGCAGCAGCAATAAGCAGCAAAACCAAATTTAATTCTTAAAATTCTTGTTTCACTTTATCATTTAATTACCTAATTTTCTTATTACTCTTCTAATAATGAATCCATTCCGTATTAAAAAAAAAAAACGAACAAACTAAAAACTGAGGAGCAAGAGAAATCAATGCCTAATGGACAGTCTATCTCACCACTAGGGGTCATTGTCAGTGCATGAGAGACGAGTCAAAATCAAGGCTTCAGTTTAGTTTACTAGGTAATAATTTGATACTAAAACATGAAAATAATTTTATGTCATTATACCTTCCCCCATTTCTAAAGCTTTATGTTTTAATATGACTCATTAGAATGCAGGTAAATAAAATTTTCCATTGCGTATCATTTCTGGCAAAGCACAGATACTGAAAAGGGAATGTGTGTAACCAGTGTAGCATAATTTTTCCTTGCATTAATATTAAATCCAAAAGAGATTATGCAGTCAAAAAATAAAAATAGCCTTACCTACATATAAATAAACACATTTCTCACATATAACACCAATGTCTTTAACAATCATTAAATTTCATAATTTAATACTTAATAATTTAATAGTAAACCTGAGTCTTCTCAGGGTTCTGTAGAAACCCTATTACTAACTTCGTGTAAAGAGGTAGTTGTGAGAATTCATTTAACTTTCAGAAAACTGGAAGAAAACATGCTATGCTTTAAGAAATTATTCTAATGTCTGATATATCTTTAAAAGCAAATCTGAATTCTAAATTCTATTTCTTTCCATAAAACAAAATCTAGAGCACATTTAAGATTCCAGTTTGCAGAAAAGATGAGTAGTCTCAAAAAAGATAGGAAGTATAGCAGGATGTGGAAGAGTCACATCCAAAATTCTTCTGCTATATATTATATTGAATAGAAAATAGTGTTTCTTGAACTTAAAGTTGATACAGACATTCTATACTTTTAGAACTGACCTTCATTTTTTACGAGAAACAGAGTTTCTCGTAATATGTGAACTTGCAACACCCTAGATATGATATGAGTATTCAACATCACTATCAGAAGCAGAGCAAGATGATTAAAGAGGAAAAGAGAAGTGCCAAGAAAATAAGAGAGGCATTGTCTAGTGATTCATGACAAAGGATTTTACGAAGAGGAGGAACTGGAAGGCAATAAAAAATCATTACATGATTCTTATATATAGGTTACACTGATACCACGTCTATGTATTATTTAACAAACACATATATAAGATCCACTGGGCTTCCCTGGTGTCTCAGCAGTAAAGAATCAGCCTGCAGTTAAGGAGATGTGAAGATGTGTGTTAGATCACGGGGTCAGGAATATCCCCTGAAAAAGGAAATGGCAACCCATTCCAGTAGTCATGCCTGGGAAATACCATGGACAGAGGGGCCTGGTGGGCTACAGTCCATGGGGTTACAAAAGTCAGACACAGCTGAGGGACTAAACAGCAACTGTATTAAGAACAGCTCATATAATGAATTTAACCTTCACACAAATCTCAGGAAGATATTATAATCCTCATTTCCAGATGAGGAAATTGAGATACAGAGTTTATGTAATTTGTGGGATGCCACATGCTGTTAAGTGGCAGAAACAAGATTCAACTTCAAGAATTCTTAACAGCTATTGTATGTTGCCTTCTTTATACAGAAAGCCTGACATAAATGGCCATTCATTATACAAATCTATGTATGTATTCCTCATTCCTCATATTTTAAATTAATGATTGTCCAAAACACACACAAGTGAAAAATGTTTGTTATGGAGATCTGTAGACATTTAGGGAAACAGTGCTGATCAGAGAAATTGGATTGTCTATCATAAGCAGCTGATATTAACATAGAGTTACAAAATTTTTGAGCTAAATGGATAGAATCATAAGAAAACAATAAAGAATTTTAATTGTAGTATACCTCATCACTTGTTGAATTATTACTACAATGTATTCATCATTTGATTCAATATGTTTCAATCACAAAAGGCATCAACTTTTGAATGATGTATCTCCATTACAATATACAAAAAATAGAATACATCCTGCTTATATCCCCTGGTAATATTAATGAAGCTTAACAGAATCAGGTTTGCACTATCCATAATATTGGTTTGCTAACTGTGAACAATTTTTTCCATAAGAAAAGTTCCTTTTCCTACTATTAAAATGGGAAGCAGGAGAAGGAAAATAAACTTGAGTGCTAAAAGAAACAGATGATTATTATTACCTTTGTCATTATCAACTTCATTCAGTTATTCATTGCAGTAGATATACACAAATCACTTCAGAAACAAATCCAAAATGAAATGTAAACCAAATAACAAAGATAATTAATCATTTTCATTAAATATTCTGCAATGACTTACCAGGTAAAATTCATATTCCTCAATTTACAACTCTTTGAGCAATGTTTTCTGTCCTTAATGACTTACAACAGCAAAAAATTAAGATTCAATACAATTTCCCCCAAATTTATTATATGCCTGATAAGTATTTAGGAGTATTTACATATAAAATACAATGATAAACAGATACTATACTCCATAAAAAGTTTTTATCTTATTAGGATCGATTTTATGGTTTAATTCAATATGTAGTTTCAAATGAGAAACTTTCATGCAAAAGAATTTTAGTCACTTCTTAGTCATAGGTTTTAGAGTTCTTGAAGCAACTTTTCTTCATTTTCAAACAAGTTGATAAGTTTCTTTTAGGTATTATGTATATATTTTAGGAAATGTAGACATTGAGTGTTAAGTGTTTATTCACAGATATGGTGTTTTTCATTTAGTTATTATCATACTCTTGGATCCACAGCTTTTAAGTTTCTTCCCTTTTGTAAAAGCAGTAGGAAATCAAGATCTGCAGTAAGGGAGGTGGGACATGGCAACTCATAAAAGAGAAACTACCTTCTATCATTGGTGTATTATGTATCTTTTTCCTAAGAATTGAAAGTCTCTTTAGCCTGAGAAATTTGAGTATTTTGCTAATTACTTTTGTTCACTTTTCCTAAGTTTTTAATTGGTGACTAATACTGGGATGACAGTTGTGCTTATAGGTCATTCCTTTTATCCAGTAAGAGTCATCATTGGTATTTAATAAATATCACTCCTTTACAGTGACACAAAGAATAGTCTACAGCAAAGCCTGTCTTTGTTACCAAACCTAATATAAAACAATGGGCTTGTGAATTGGTGTATTTACCACTATCTTAGAAATTTTAAAACATATGGATATTAAAATTGAGCCCTTGTTTATAAAGTTTGATTCCCAGAGTTTCTTCCATAAAAAAAAAAGTTCTATAACAGTGAAGTGTTTATATAATTTTATAATTTTTCTATTCTATTAGTATTCACACTTTATTCCATTGACTAAGCCATACCAAATGATTTTAACTTAATAAATTTATCCTCATTATCTTTGGAGTGGATCTAACATTTGTCTTAGAGCTACTTACGCAGTTATTTATACTACATAAGTTTGGTTTGTTAATATTAAATACTATTTCCATTTTAAGTATATAATATAAAATGGTACATGTGTATGTTAAGTCACTTCAGTCATGTCCAACTCTTTGCGACCCTATGGACCATAGCCCATCAGGCTCCTCTCTCCAAGGGTTTCTCCAGGCAAGAATACTGAAGTGGGTTGCCATGCTCTCCTTCAATAAAATGATATACATATATTTATTCTCATATAGTTAATTTACTAATATGAAGTTTCTTAGTTACTTTTATATTCTTTTAATGTTAGTTTTAATTTATGTTGTATTTAATAGAATTTTGTACATCATAACATTTTATAACATTCTTCATTGTAGAGCGAATTTTTATCACTATAAATCACACAAAGGGAGGACGGTTCTAAGATGGTCGAGGAATAGGACAGGGAGACCACTTTCTCCCCCACAAATTCATCAAAAGAACATTTGAACGCTGAATAAATTCCACAAAACAACTTCTGAATGCTGGCAGAGGACATCAGGCACCCAGAAAAGCAGCCCATTGTCTTCGAAAGGAGGTAGGAAAAACATAAAAGATACATAGCCAAAAAGAGGTAGGAACGGAGCTCCATCCCTGGAAGGGAGTCTTAAAAAAGAGAGAAGTTTCCAAACACCAGGAAATACTCTCATTGCTGAGTCTGTTGCGAGCCTTGGAACCACAGAGGGCAACATAACCGGGAGGAAAAATAAATAAATAATTTAAACCCACAGATTACATGCCCAAGGGTAACTCCCGCAGCGGAGAAGCAGTGCAGACGCCTTCATCCACCACTAGCAAGCGGGAGGCTAGGCAGGGAGGCGCGGGCAGCATTGCTTACAGTAAGGACCGGGCCTGAATGCCCCAAAGGCAGTCTGAGGGAACTAACTTGGGATAGCAAAATAGACAGTGGGATAGCTACCACGCAAAAACCCTAACCTAAGACACCGTCAGGCCCGATCACAGAACAAAGGACTGAGCTAAGCTAGCCGGCTGCAAGCCGGCCCATCCCCCTCCAGTGACAGGCAGGCAAGGGCAGCCAGAGACGGAAGCGGGCAATCACAGCCCCAGAGCGGCATTATCTACCAAACTGCAAGCAGGCTTTGTTGCTAACCAAGACTTCTTGGGATTCAGGATGGTCAACATCCGCCTGAGAAGGTGTGCTGGTTGTACACCCAGAAAACTAAGGGGCAGGGACAGGGGTGACAATAAGTCGCAGTGACTGTGCTCGCCAAACACCTGGTCACCTGAGCTGCTGGGACCTGGGAAGAGCACAAACGGAGGCCCAACCAAGTCTGCACCTTTGAGGAGTACCTGACTACCTGAACCTGAGTGGCTTAGACCTGGGAAGTGCATACAACCCAGGGTTGGCCTCAGACAGTTCCTGGCAGAGCAACCTAGAGCTTAAGCAGTGTAGACAGGGAAAGCACACATGCCGTGAGCGAGGGCAAACCCAGTGTGGCTGAG
>NW_011494944.1:1688082-1694372 GCF_000754665.1 Bison bison bison | reverse complement strand
AAGACTTCTTGGGATTCAGGATGGTCAACATCCGCCTGAGAAGGTGCGCTGGTTGTACACCCAGAAAACTAAGGGGCAGGGACAGGGGTGGCAATAAGTCGCAGCAACCGTGCTTGCCAAACACTTGGTCATATAAGCCAGATCAAGGAACTATCTGAAAATGAACTGACACTACACTGTCCACAAAAACACGAGAGGAAGTCCTAGATATATTTTTACTATCATTCTTTAATTTTTTAATTTTTTTTTCATTTTTAAGTCCTCTATTACCTCTTTAATTTTCATTTTTATAACCTACTATTACTTTGCAAAAAAAAAATGAAACCCTATTTTTTAAAGCAAACTTCATATATATATATATATTTTTATGATTTTTGTGACTTTTTTTTCTTTAATATTGAATTTTTGAAAATCCAACCTCTACTCTAGATTTTTAATCTTTGCTTTTTGGTATTTGTTATCAATTTTGTACCTTTGAGAACCCAATCTTCAGTAACCAGTTTTACTTGGGTGTGAGATTACTGGCTTGACCACTCTCTCCCCCTTTGGACTCTCCTTTTTCTCCACCAGGTTGCCTCTAGCTCCTCCCTCCCTCTTTGTGTGTGAATCTCTTTGTGTGTTCCGTGTGGTGGAGAACACTTAGGGAACTGATTACTGGCTGGATCTGTCTCTCTCCTTTTGATTCCCCTCTTTATCCTCCTGGCCAACTTTGTCTCCTTCCTCCCTCTTCTCTTCATAACTCCATGAACATCTCTAAGTGGTCCAGACTGAGGAGCACACATAAGGAAGTGATTACTGGCTAGCTTGCTCTCTCCTCTTTTGATTCCACCTCATCTCATCCTGGTCACCTCTATCTCCCTCCTCCCTCTTCTCTTCTCCATGTAACTCTATCAACCTCTCTGGGTGTCCCTCACTGTGGAGAAACTTTTCATCTTTAACTTATATGTTTTATCAACAGTGCTGTATAGATGGAGAAGTCTTGAGGCGTATGTAAAAATAAGACTGAAAACCAGAAGCAGGAGGCTTAAATCCAAATCCTGAGAATACCAGAGAACTCCTGACTCCAGGGAACATTAATCAACAGGAGCTCATCAAACGCCTCCATACCTAAACTGAAACCAAGCACCACACAAGGGCCAACAA
The DNA here is from genome assembly GCF_000754665.1 of Bison bison bison. Classification (NCBI taxonomy): domain Eukaryota; kingdom Metazoa; phylum Chordata; class Mammalia; order Artiodactyla; family Bovidae; genus Bison; species Bison bison. The sequence continues at coordinate 1,693,229 of NW_011494944.1, read as the reverse complement.
GTTCCAGAGCAAGACATACCATGCAAATTCTCCAGCAACACAGGAACAGAGCCCTGAGCTTCAATATACAGGCTGCCCAAAGTCACTCCAAACCCACTGACATCTCATAACTCATCACTGGACACTTCATTGCACTCCAGAGAGAAGAAATCCAGCTCCATCTACCAGAACACTGACACAAGCTTCCCTAACCAGGAAACGTTGACAAGCCACCTGTATAACCCCACTCATAGTGAGGAAACTCCACAATAAAGAGAACTCCACAAATTGCCAGTATACAGAAAGGCCACCCCAAACACAGCAATATAAACAAGATGAAGAAACAGAGGAATACCCAGAAGGTAAAGGAGCAAGATAAATGCCCACCAAACCAAACAAAAGAGGAAGAGATAGGGAATCTACCTGATAAAGAATTCCAAATAATGATAGTGAAAATGATCCAAAATCTTGAAAACAAATGGAATCACAGAAAAGTAGCCTGGAGACAAGGATTGAGAAAATGCAAGAAAGGTTTAACAAAGACCTAGAAGAAATTAAAAAGAGTCAATATATAATGAATAATGCACTAAATGATATCAAAAATGCTCTGGAGGGAACAAATAGTAGAATAACGGAGGCAGAAGATGGGATTAGTGAGGTAGAAGATAGAATGGTATAAATAAATGAATCAGAGAGGAAAAAAGAAAAACGAATTAAAAGAAATGAGGACAATCTCAGAGACCTCTGGGACAATGTTAACACCCCAACATTCAAATCATAGGAGTCCCAGAAGAAGAAGACAAAAAGAAAGACCATGAGAAAATACTTGAGGAGATAATGGGGAAGGAAATAATCACCCAAGCCCAAGAAACCCAGAGAGTCTCAAAAAGGATAAATCCAAGGTGAAACACCCCAAGACACATATTAATCAAATTAAAAAAGATCAAACACAAAGAACAAATATTAAAAGCAGCAAGGGAAAAACAACAAATAACACACAAGGAGATTCCCATAAGGATAAGAGCTGATCTTTCAATAGAAACTCTTCTGGTCAGGAGGCAATGGTAGGACATACTTAAAGTGATGAAAGAAAATAACCTACAGCCCAGATTACTGTACCCAGCAAGGATCTCATTTAAATATGAAGGAAAAATCAAAAGCTTTACAGACAAGCAAAAGCTGAGAGAATTCAGCACCACCAAACCAGCTCTCCAACAAATGCTAAAGGATCTTCTCTAGACAGGAAACATAAAAAAGGGTGTATAAACTCGAACCCAAAACAATAAAGTAAATGGCAATGGGATCATACTTATCAATAATTACCTTAAACATAAATAGGTTGAATGCCCCAACCAAAAGACAAAGACTGGCTGAATGGATACAAAAACAAGACCCCTATATATGTTGTCTACAAGAGACCCACCTCAAAACAAGGGACACATACAGACTGAAAAAGAAGGGCTGGAAAAAGAGATTCCACGCAAATAGAGACCAAAAGAAAGCAGGGGTAGCAATACTCATATCAGATAAAATAGACTTCAAAACAAAGGCTGTTTAAAGAGACAAAGAAGGACACTGCATAATGAACAAAGGATCAATCCAAGAAGAAGATATAACAATTATAAATATATATGCACCCAACATGGAGCACCACAATATGTAAGACAAATGCTAACACGTATGAAAGGGGAAATTAACAATAACACAATAATAGTGGGAGACTTTAATACCCCACTCACACCTATGGATGGATCAACTAAACAGAAAGTTAACAAGGAAACACAAACTTTAAACGATACAATAGACCAGTTAGACCTAATTGATATCTATAAGACATTTCACCCCAAAACAATGAATTTCACCTTTTTCTCAAGCGCACATGGAACCTTTTCCAGGATAGATCACATCCTGGGCCATACGTCTAGCCTTGGTAAATTCAAAAAAATTGAAATCATTCCAAGCATCTTTTCTGACCACAATACAGTAAGATTAGATCTCAATTATAGGAGAAAAACTATTAAAAATTCCAACATATGGAGGCTGAACAGCACGCTGCTGAATAACCAACAAATCACAGAAGAAATAAAAAAAGAAATTAAAATATGCATAAAAATGAATGAAAATGAAAACACAGCAACCCAAAACCTGCAGGACACTGTAAAAGCAGTGCTAAGGGGAAGGTTCATAGCAATACAGGCATACCTCAAGAAACAAGAAAAAAGTCAAATAAATAACCTAACTCTACACCTAAAGCAACTAGAAAAGGAGGAAATGATGAACCCCAGGGTTAGTAGAAGGAAAGAAATCTTAAAAATTAGGGCAAATAAATGCAAAAGAAATAAAAGAGACCACAGCAAAAATCAACAAAGCCAAAAGCTTGTTCATTGAGAGGATAAATAAAACTGACAAACCATTAGCTAGACTCATCAAGAAACAAAGGGAGAAAAATCAGATCAATAAAATTAGAAATGTAAATGGAGAGATCACAACAGACAACACAGAAATACAAAGGATCATAAGAGACTACTATCAGCAATTATATGCCAAAAAAATGGACAACTTGGAAGAAATGGACAAATTCTTAGAAAAGTACAACTTTCCAAAACTGAACCAGGAAGAAATAGAAAATCTTAACAGACCCATCACAAGCATGGAAATTGAAACTGTAATCAGAAATCTTCCAGCAAACAAAAGGCCAGGTCCAGACGGCTTCACAGCTGAATTCTACCAAAAATTTAGAGAAGAGCTAACACTGATCCTACTGAAACTCTTCCAGAAAATTGCAGAGGAAGGTAAACTTCCAAACTCATTCTATGAAGCCACAATCACCCTAATACCAAACCTGACAAAGTGAAGTCTCTCAGTCCTGTCTGACTCTTTGCGACCCCATGGACTGTAGCCTATTAGGCTCCTCCGTCCATGGGATTTTCCAGGCAAGAGTGCTGGAGCCGGTTGCCATTTCCTTCTCCAGGGGATCTTCCCAACCCAGGAATCGAACCCAGGTCTCCCGCATTGCAGGCAGACGCTTTACCATCTGAGCCACAGAAAAAGAAAACTACAGGCCATTATCATTGATGAACATAGTTGCAAAAATCCATAACAAAATTCTAGCAATCAGAATCCAACAACACATTAAAAAGATTATACACCATGACTAAGTGGGCTTTATCCCAGAGATCCAAGGATTCTTCAATACCTGCAAATCAATCAATGTAATACACCACATTAATACATTGAAAAATAAAAGCCATATGATTATCTCAATAGATGCAGAGAAAGCCTTTGATAAAATTCAACATCCACTTATGATAAGAACTCTCCAGAAAGCAGGAACAGAAGGAACATATCTCAGCATAATAAAAGCTATATGTGACAAACCCACAGCAAACATTATCCTCAATGGTGAAAAATTGAAAGCATTTCCCCTAAAGTCAGGAATAAGACAAGGGTGCCCACTCTCATCACTACTATTCAACATAGTTTTGGAAGTTTTGGCCACAGCAATCAGAGCAGAAAAAGAAATAAGAGGAATTCAAATTGGAAAAGAAGAAGTAAAACTCTCACTCTTTGCAGATGACATGATCCTCTACATAGAAAACCCTAAAGACTCCACTAGAAAATTACTATAGCTAATTTGTGGCAGGACATAAATCAACACGCAGAAATCCCTTGCATTCCTATACACTAATAATGAGAAAGTAGAAAGAGAAATTAAGGAAAGTGGCAGGACATAAAATCAACATGCAGAAATCCCTTGCATTCCTATACACTAATAATGAGAAAGTAGAAAGAGAAATTAAAGAAACAATTCCATTCACCATTGCAACAACAACAACAACAAAAATTATTAGGAATATATCTACCTAAAGAAACAAAAGACCTATATATAGAAAACTGTAAAACACTGGTGAAAGAAATCAAAGAGGACACTAATAGATGGAGAAATATACCGTGTTCATGGATTGGAAGAATCAATATAGTGAAAATGAGTATACTACCCAAAGCAATCTGTAGATTTAATGCAATCCCTATCAAGCTACTAACAGTATTTTTCACAGAGCTAAAACAAATAATTTCACCATTTGTATGGAAATACAAAAAATCTCGAATAGCCAAAGCAATCTTGAGAAAGAAGAATGGAACTGGAGGAATCAATCTGCCTGACTTCAGGCTCTACTACAAAGCCACAGTCATCAAGACAGTATGGTACTGGCACAGAGACAGAAATATAGAACAATGGAACAAAACAGAAAACCCAGGGATAAATCCATGCACCCATGACACCTTATCTTTGACAAAGGAGGCAAGAATATACAATGGAGAAAAGACTATCCCTTTACAAGTGCTTAAACTGGGAAATTGGTTGGAGAAAAAGTGGGAAAACAAGTGGGAAAATTCGTCAACCACTTGTAAAAGAATGAAACTAGAACACTTTCTAACACCATACACAAAAATAAACTCAAAATGGATTAAAGATCTAAACATAAGACCAGAAACTATAAAAATCCTAGAGGAGAACATTGGAGAAGGAAATGGCAATCCACTCCAGTGTTCTTGCCTGGAGAGTCCTGGGGATGGCGGAGCCTGGTGGACTGCCATCTATGAGGTCACACAGAGTTGGACACGACTGAAGTGACTTAGCAGTAGCAGAAGAGAACATAGGCAAAACACTCTCCGACATAAATCACAGCAGGATCCTCTATGACGCACCTCCCAGAATATTGGAAATAAAAGCAAAATAAACAAATGGGACCTAATTAAACTTAAAGCTTTTGCACAATAAAGGAAACTATAAGCAAGGTGAAAAGATAGCCTTCAGAATGGGAGAAAATAATAGCAAATGAAGCAACTGACAAACAACTCATCTCAAAAATATACAAGCAACACCTGCAGCTCAATTCCAGAAAAATAAACGACCCAATCAAAAAATGGGCCAAAGAACTAAACAGACATTTCTCCAAAGAAGACATACAGATGGCTAAGAAACACATGAAAAGATGCTCAACATCACTCATTATCAGAGAAATGTGAATCAAAACCACAATGAGGTACCATTTCACACCAGTCAGAATGGCTGCTATCCAAAAGTCTACAAGCAATAAATGCTGGAGAGGGTGTGGAGAAAAGGGAACCCTCTTACACTGTTGGTGGGAATGCAAACTAGTAGA
>NW_011494944.1:1678737-1687982 GCF_000754665.1 Bison bison bison | reverse complement strand
CATATGACCCAGCAATCCCACTGCTGGGCATACACACTGAGGAAACCAGAATTGAAAGAGACACGTGTACCCCAATGTTCACCACAGCACTGTTTATAATAGCCAGGACATGGAAGCAACCTAGATGTCCATCAGCAGATGAATGGATAAGAAAGCAGTGGTACATACACACAATGGAGTATTACTCAGCCATTAAAAAGAATACATTTGAATCAGTTCTAATGAGGTGGAGGAAACTGGAGCCTATTATACAGAGTGAAGTAAGCCAGACAGAAAAACACCAATACAGTATACTAATGCATATATATTGAATTTAGAACGATGGTAATGATAACCCTGTATGCGAGCCAGCAAAAGAAACACAGATGTATAGAAGAGTCTTTTGGACTCTGTGGGAGAGGGCAAGGGTGGGATGATTTGGGAGAATGGCATTGAAACATGTATAATATCATATGTGAAATGATACACCAGTCCAGGTTTGATGCATGATACAGGATGATTGGGCCTGGTGCACTGGGATGACCCAGAGGGATGGTATGGGGAGGGAAGAGGGAGGGAGGTTCAGGATGGGGAACATGTGTTCACCCGTGGCAGATTCATGTTGATTTATGGCAAAACCAATACAATATTGTAAAGTAATTAGCCTCCAATTAAAATAAATAAATTTCTATTAAAAAAATAACACAAAATAATTTGTATTTAAATCTATACATTTTTGAACTTTTATTTGAGAGTTTTCATTATCAATTCAACAACTGTATTCAATTTTTTTTTCATGTGGATATTCAGATATTTTTACTTTAAATATTTAAATTATAAACAATCTGTTTTTCTTGGATGTTCACTTAAAATTATCTGTCTCAACTATGACTATCTTAGCTGTTAACTTTGCATTTTATTTTTTTACTTATAAAATAACTATATATTAAATATATAATATATAAAATAAAATAAAAATATAAAAGTTATTTCCAGAATTTTTATGCAATAGGCCAAGAATTAATTTTCTCCTATACTGCTGCTGCTGCTGCTAAGTCACTTCAGTCGTGTCGACTCTGTGTGACCCCATAGACGGCAGCCCACCAGGCCCTGCTGTCCCTGGGATTCTCCAGGGAAGAACACTGGAGTGGGGTGCCATTTCCTTCTCCAATGCATGAAAGTGAAAAGTGAAAGTGAAGTCTCTCAGTCGTGTCCAACTCTTAGCGACCCCATGGACTGCAGCATACCAGACTCCTCCATCCATGGGGTTTTCCAGGCAAGAGTACTGGAGTGGGGTTCCATTGCCTTCTCCAAAGGTATTTTATAAAACAACCCAATTTAAAAAATGGGTAGAACTGAATAGACTTTTTCCCAGGGAGGAAATGCAGATAGCTAATAGGCACATGAAAAGTTACTGACTATAAAGAAGGCTGAGTTCTAAAGAACTGATGCCTAATTATGGTGCTAGAGAAGACTTTTGAGAATCCCTTGGATTGCAAGGGGATCAAAACAGTTAACCTTAAAGCAAATCAACCCTGAATATTCATTGGAGGTACTGACACTGGAGCTGAAGCTCCGATACTTTGGCGACCTGATGAGAAGAACCCATTTACTAAAAAAGACCCTGATGCTGGGAAAGACTGAATGCAAAACAAGAAGAGGTGGCAGAAGATGAGATAGTTGGATGGCATCACTGACTCAATGAAAATGAATTTCAGCAAACTCTGTGAGATGGTGAAGGAAGGGTAGCCTGGTGTGCTACTGTTGATGGGGTCACAGAGTCAGACATGACTTACTGACTGAACAACAACAAATTCCTAATCATCACAGAAATGCAAATCAAAACCACAATGAAATAACACACCAGTCAAAATAACTATCATGATTTAAGAAAAAAAAAAGAAAAGAAAGAAAAAGACTAAATGTCTGTAAGCATGTAGAGAAAATGAAACTCTCATGCGATGTTGGTCCTAATGTAAACTGATGTATCTGCTGTGGAAAACTGTGGAGGTTTCTCAAAAAAAAAAAAAAAAAAAACTAAAACTAAAATTAGAACTAACATAGGACACAGCAATTTCATTCCTGGGCATATATATATATCCAAAAAAAAATTAATTTGAAAAGATATACACACCCCATTGTTCACAGCAGCATTAATTACAATAGCCAAGACATGTAAATGAATTAAGTGTCCATCAACACATTAATGGATAAAGAATATTGAATATTATTCAGCCATAAAGATCAATTAAAGAATATTGTACAACACAGAGAATATAGGCAATATTTTGTAATAGCTATAAAATTTTTGTATATTTTGTAAAATATTAACAATATTTTGTAAAAGCTATAAAATAGCTTTAAAAGGTACATAAAAATTGAAAAAACAAAAATAAATGCTAACTGATAAAATGTTAAGATGAATGCCATGAATATCATGTCACATTTGCTTTTGTTGTAGGATATTTTTAGTGGCCCTAAATACTTAAGTATTTAGTATTAGTATTGATATGCTACTTTCCATACAAAGGGTGGATGAATTCTCTACAGACAATCTGGCTGTTTAGGAAAACTTAACTGAAATTTTAAGCAGGAGGCATTTTTATTTTCCAAAGCTCATAACAAAATGCCCACTGCCTTTGAATATTTTATCTACTAGAAGAAAAGAAAGTGAAGTCACTCAGTCTGTCCAATTCTTGCAACCCCATGGACTGTAGCCTACCCGGCTCCTCAGTCCACGGGATTTTCCAGCAAGAATACTGGAGTGGGTTGCCATTTCCTTCTCCAGGAGATCTTCCGACACAGAGATTGAATCCGGGTCTCCTGCATTGTAGGCAGACGCTTTACCGTCTGAGCCACCAGGGAAGTCCATATTATCTACTAAGAATCTACTAAACAGAATAGGGGTCTTCTTTTGTTTTATGTTTATCTACACATGGAACAGGAGATTTAATACTGGGTAATATGAAACAGTCATTTTTTTTTTCATTGAAATACTATCAATCCATGAAAGATGATTTTGTTGAATTAACATTCTCTTAAGAAAAGAGAAAGGGAAAGTGAAGTCTCTCAGTCGTGTCCAACTCTTTGCGACCCCATGGACTGTAGGCTACCGGGCTCCTCCATCCATGGGATTTTCCTGGCAAAGGTACTAGAGTGAGTTGCCATTTCCTTCTCCAGAGGATCTTCCTAACACAGGGATCAAACCCAGGTCTACCTGCATTGCAGGCAGACGCTTTATCCTCTGAGCCACTAGGGAAGCTAATGAACATTCTCTAAAGGATATATAAATTGGAAATCCTAGGATCCCTGGGTAAATGCTGATTCATAAAAACTGGTAAATTTTCAGGAATTCTGCAAACTTGGTATTAAAACCTGGTTAGTCTGAAATCCGGAGAAGGCAATGGCACCCCACTCCAGTACTCTTGCCTGGAAAATCCCATGGATGGAGGAACCTGGCGGGCTACAGTCCATGGGGTCGCTAAGAGTGAGACACGACTGAGCAACTTCACTTTCACTTTTCACTTTCATGCATTGGAGAAGGAAATGGCACCCCACTCCAGTGTTCTTGCCTGGAGAATCCCAGGGATGGGGGAGCCTGGTGGGCTGCCGTCTATGGGGTCGCACAGAGTCGGACACGACTGAAGCGACTTAGCAGCAGGAGTTTGAGATCAGCCATGATGGGAATATTTACACCGTGTATATCATTAACTAATACAAATGAGAACTAGCCCTGATGATTAATATGTCCACACAAAAACCAGAAAAGAGTAAAGATTTTTGTTGTCAGGCAAAAAATTAAACTACCAAAAACTACAAACAAGCTATATGATAAAGAGAACTGGTATGAACATGAACATATATTCTACACACAATTTGTTAAAGCCTTCTCAACTGTAACATGGTTGCTGAAAGTACAACAAAAACATACTAATTCCCTCCACAAAATGAGAACATCCCAGAGTCTCCGCCTATTATTAATCTATATCCAAGGCTAGGATTTCTTTGTGAATTCCTTTCGGTCAAGTATGCATTTAGCTCATTATGCTTAATTAATCAATTTAATTTACTCCAACAAATTCAATAAAGATGATGCGGGAAATAGAAAATGTTAGTACATGCATTTGGTAAAGAACAGAAGGTAAAAGCACATAGAATGATCTCTAGTCTTAAGATAGATTGATTGCTTTTAAACATAGAAACCACCTGTCCTCTGTCTTCTGCACAGAATTTTAGTCAATTTCACTGACTCAAGTTTCCTCCCTAGAAAGATAACCCTTAACAGATATATTCCATGGCCACCTCTCTGTGGTGTGTAAGAAAGGATTCTCTTTTAGAGGCTGCAGCCCATTAGAAATAAGCATACTTGTTGTTAGTATGAATTTGAAGGCCTGGATATTACCTTGATTGCTGATTAAATACAGGTCTAATTATCAGTATTGGCTTCTCTAAGAGTTAAGTGTCAAACTTCAGTCTGTTGATGGTTGATTAGATGACAGAAAAAGGCATGTGTTGGAATAGAGACTGAAACTCTGGTAATAGGCTTATCAGGATACCTATTAAGTCAGTCATACATGAGAAATTTTTTACAATATTTGAGTAAGACCAGATAAACTATGGCTTTTTAAGACAAATATCCATAGAAACAGAGAAAAGTTATTGTCCCACAGTGATGTGGAGGAAATTTGCTTTCTGATTACACTTTTCTTATTTAATTTATTCAATAAGGACACAGACTGCCATATTGAAAACAGTATTATGGTGTTGCAATCAGGTGTGATTTTTCTTCTAAAAATATACTTTACTATTGTGCACTGTATTTTTTTAAACAAAAGAAACTGAGGATCAAACTTAATAAACTATAGCTAAAGTTTATTTTTCAATATTTTTCAAATTAATATACTGATAAGTGTAGAACACTTTTAAGGGTTTTCAAAATAGCATTTATATCTTAAAAGTTAACATGTGCATAATAGGAAACCAAAAACCACAAGAAGCAAAAAAAGTCATTCATAATCACAGGCAGTTTACCATCTAGTATGACCTTTGAGGTCTCATTTGTATGTTTTCACAACTAGGCATCCATTTTTATGTAATAAAGATCATTTAGTTATGTATCATGCTCTTTCACACACCATGAATAGCTACCATTCAGTAAAGCACTTTTAATTGGCTAAGTTTCCTATTGAAATAACAACTAAATCTTAGTAATGAGAAATCATCATCAGGCTTTAGGTACAGAACTAAAATATTACTTCCTTTCACATACCACTGAAGACAACTGAGTCTTATAGTGACACATATATTCCAAGAATGCCTAAAAATGTTGCAATCTGCCTAGCTATAATTACATTATTAGAATAGAGGAAATAATGGATTTTAGATGTTAGACAGAAGTCCCTATAATGATGATCATTTCCATATTTAAGTGTTTCATGGAAGCAGCAGAATCCTTGTCATGAACAGACTATGCTGATTGGCATATTAATCAGTAACCAATAAACAAAGACCAATCCAGAGCCCTCATTCAATATTGTGTAGAGTGAGATTGAATTTTCCATGAGTTCAGAGTAATGATGAACTTTGCTCAGATTTAAATAATTTCTTCTAAAAAATGAATGTGTTATTCACTGAAAATCTGTGCTCATGAACTAAGATTCACAGCTACTTCAGAGAGTTTATCAGAAAATACGTAGTTTGCAAAAATAGTTTTGTCTTCAGAAGATTTGCTTTGCAAATATCTTATATGCTTAAACATTATTTATTAATAGCTCACCTTTTTAACTTCTTAACAGGGTCTGATTTTATCCAATAAATCACATATTATTACCTTGAACTGACTTATATTTAATTCTAAAATAACATTATTGAAGCAAGATAAATGATTATGATTGGAAATATTCCATATTATTTTTTCAACTCCATTATTATTGTTGTTTGAACTCCATTAGTTAAATTTTCAGGCATAAAAAAAGAAGAGGCAATATTAATAAAAATATCCTACTGGAATGACACAAAGTTGTTCATTTCCCCTCAGTCCTACTACAAAAAAACCCCATTCCATTCTACCTCAAACAGTGAGAGGTGCTGAGGATGATGAAAATCCTAAACCATTTTTTACTATCTAGTAAATACATGTCTTCCATTTCCTTCAGCTTTCCAGGTTAATGTTATTGCTTAAAAGTAGAGAATTCTTAAAGTTCTTTCCATATTTGATACATTCAGGTGTATAGATATTGAAGAGAATAATTAGTTCCAATAACTATATAGATAGATAGATATGTACGGACATAAAATATTTTATTTTATGGAGTATTCCATAATGTACTCCAAATATATATCCATAAACATAATAAAGACTGGGATGGACTTGGAGGGTATTATGCTACGTGAAAAATATAAGACAGAGAAAGACAAATACTGTATGATATCATTCATATGTGGAAACTAAAAATCACAACAAACTATATTTTTCAAATATAACAAAAATGAAACAGATTCACAGATAAAGAGAACAAACTAGCAATTACCAGAGAGGGAAGGGAAAGGGGGACAGGCAATATAGTGGTAGGGGACAAGTAGGTACAAACTATTATGTAATTAAATAAGCTACAAGAATATACTGTACAACACAAGGAATATAGCCAATATTTTATAATAACTATAACTGGAGTATAACCTTTTAAAATTGTGAATCACTATACTGTAAACCTGTGACTTACATAATTCACTGTCATTGTTTATTTGCTAAGTTTTATCTGACTCTTTTGTGATCACATGGGCTGTAGCCCACCAGGCTCCTAGTTCCATGGGATTTCCCAGCAAGAATACTGAAGTGGGTTACCATTACCTTTTCCAGGGGATCTTCCTGACCCAGGGATGGAACCCATGTCTCCTGTGTTAGCAGGCAGATTCTTTACCACTGAGCCGCAAGGGAAACCCCACTTACATAATATTGTACATCAAGTATATTTCAAAAAAATTTCAACAGATTGTGTTTTTATATTTATTATACTTTTTCAAATTTTACAAAATTACATACTTAATATAAAGAATAAAAATTCCACCAAAATCAAAGAAGCAGAAAAAATAGTAGGGCTCTCAAGTCAACGCTTATTAAGACCTAAGCATTGTAAACACTTAATGCAGGTCTTTCGTGCATTTAATCTATGCATATAGATGCACATATTCAATATATTAATTGTATAATAGTAATAATTACTTCTTCATTAGCATTATAGCAGTCATTTTCTGTCATTAAATATTTTTAAAAAATTTCAGTGCCTGCATAATATTACAAGATATTGATCCCAATTATCCAATCCTGAAGGAAGTCAACCCAGAATTTTCATTGGAGGGACTGATGCTAAAACTCCAATACTCTGGCCACATGATATGAACAACCTTGGAAAAGACCTTGATTGGAAAAGACCCTGATTCTTGGAAAGACTGAAGGCAAAAGGAAAAGAGGGCAGCAGAGGATGAGATGGTTGGATGGCATCTCAGATTCAATGGACAGGAATTTGAGCAAACTCCAGGAGACAGTGAAGGCAGAGAAGCCTGGTGTGCTGCAGTCCATGGGGTCTCAAAGAGTCAGACATAACTTAGTGAGTGAACAATAACAAAACCACTTAATTGCTTAAGGGACCAGAAGAGTGTAGAGAATAAAAACTTTATGCTTTTTTATCTTAGCTCTTCCTCCTTTCATACTCGGTTACCTCAGGCAAGTTAATTACAATGTCTCAGCTCAGTTCAGTCTCTCAGTCATGTCAGACTCTGTGGAACCCCATGGACTGGATCATGCCAGGCCTCCCTGTCCATCACCCACTCCTGGGGTTTACCCGAAGTCACGTCCATTGAGTCGGTGATGCCATCCAGCCATCTCATCCTCTGTCGTCTCCTTCTACCACCTTCAATCTTTTCTAGCATCAGGGTCTTTCCCAATGAGTCAGCTCTTCAAATCAGGTGGCCAAAGTATTGGAGTTTCAGCTTCAGCATCAGTCCTTCCAATGAACATCCAGGCCTGATCTCCTTTAGGACGGACTAGTTGGATCCCCTTGCAATCCAAGGGACTCTCAAGAGTCTTCTCTAACACCACAGTTCAAAAGCATCAATTCTTTGGCACTCAGCTTTCTTTATAGTCCAACTCTCACATCCATACATGACCACTGGAAAAACCATAGCCTTGACAGGACAGACCTTTGTTGGCAAAGTAATGTCTCTGGTTTTTAATATGCTATCTAGGTTGGTAATAGATTTTCTTCTAAGGAGCAAGAGTGTTTTAATTTCATGGCTGCAGTCACCATCTGCAGTGATTTTGGAGTCCCCCAAAATAAAGTCTGACACTGTTTCCAGTTTCCCATCTATTTACCATGAAGTCACTGGGTTGAATGCCATGATCTTCGTTTTCTGAATGTTGAGCTTTAAGCCAACTTTTTCAATCTCCTCTTTCACTTTCATCAAGAGTCTCTTTAGTTCTTCTTCGCTTCCTTCCATAAGGGTGGTGTCATCTGCATATCTGAGGTTATTGATATTTCTCCCAGCAGTCTTGATTCCAGCTTGTGCTTCATCCAGCCCAGAGTTTCTCATGATGTATTCTGCATATAAGTTAAATAAGCAGGGTGACAATGTACAGCCTTGATGTACTCCTTTTCCTATTTGGAACCAGTCTGTTGTTCCGCATCCAGTTCTAACTGTTGCTTCCTGACCTCCGTACAGATTTCTCAAGAGGCAGGTCAAGTGGTCTGGTGAGATAGTGTGTATTAGAGTCTGGCACATTGTGAGCGTTTTATAAGTGATAGCTCTTAATATTAAGAACCAACAGAGGATAGCTTGTGGCATGAATGAGAGTGACCTAATATAAAGACCTAATTGCATTAGTGCATGTTTGCTAGCAGTAAGTCCCATATAACTTGATTCTAAGGATCACTTGCAAACAGTTTTAATTTCTTAACAATTAGATGTATCTATGGTTCTGTTGGAGAAGGCAATGGCACCCCACTCCAGTACTCTCGCCTGGAAAATCCCATGGACGGAGGAACCTGGTAGGCTGCAGTCCATGGGGTCGCTAAGAGTCGGACATGATTGAGCGACTTCATTTTCACTTTTCACTTTCATGCATTTGAGAAGGAAATGGCACCCCACTCCAGTGTTCTTGCCTGGAGAATCCCAGGGACGGAGGAGCCTGATGGGCTGCTGTCTATGGGGTCGCACAGAGTCGGACACGACTGAAGCGACTTAGCAGCAGCAGCAGCATGGTTCTGTGG